>NC_141805.1:7636465-7941724 GCF_057944985.1 Cucurbita pepo subsp. pepo | reverse complement strand
GAGGGCGACACGAGGCAGAGCATGAATCTCACGGTGTGAATTTTTTTAGAGAGCGTAAAAAGAAAACGATGTATCTCATATACCTTTTTCCTCCCACTAAGTATTTTAGACAGTTGAGTATACTTATTACTTCGGTATATTCCAGCTAATTAAATATAACCTAAGTCTAGGTGATTTTTCCAAGTATAACATTTATACTAGATTTTTACCTGTGATGTTTAGGTGATTTTTCATTAAAAAAAAAAAAAAAAAAAAATCCTTACCTCACTCACGCATGTTCATAAAACTGGGCTAACTAAGCTCAAGTACTGGCCCGATCTCCAGGTAGCAAGTGTTCCGTAAACCGTCAACTTAAGTACCTCCAGCCTTAGACAAGATCGTGCCAGGTGAGCTTTCTTGTAACCGCAGTTTTACAAGATATTGACCTATTTTAACTATTAAAATTGATCGTGCTTGGTTTTTAACCTTAAGTGAGCATGCATTTATCTTTGTTATAGTTTTAACGTCTATCTCGTTTTATGACGTTGAGAATAACCTATAACATGCATCTAACATGCTTTATATAACAATGATATAAATATCCATTCCATGCAATAATATAACAATTTATATTATCACTCATGGAACCCTAAACATGCATACTATACATTATAACACTTATAACATACTTGTAATGCATGAAACATGCTTAGCCTATGGTGGAATTTTAAATCTATATGACATACTTTATGCATATACATTTTCTATTTAATTAAAACATACCTTCATAATGCATAATTAAATAAACACACTAAAGTGGATTGGTTTTGGCATTTTAAAGCAAGCAATTAACGAAATTATTACATTAATAATTAAAAATAACTTGAACCGCTCCCAAGGATCACGAACTGGCCGAACCAACCCTTCCATCTTCTTCTTCAGTTTAGCTTGCTATCTCTTCCATTTTCGATCAATTACAACCTAAAATGGACTCTAATGACTCCATAAAAATTACATACCTTTCTTCACTCATTAAAGCTCATACACATTAGGCCAATTACAATAATGGTATAAAATGGAAGCATAAAAAAAAATACCAAAACCATAAACATCTACTTTAGCAACCACAAAATTTCATTCATGAAATGGTACCCACCATGCTCAAATTAATGTAAATAAAGTGCCTAAAACTTGCTCTAATACCAATTGATGGTGTTAATATAACACATGCGGAAGCAATTTGGATCTTAGGCATTCTAAGTACATCAATTATAGTAAATTAATAGCATGTTCAAAAGCATTAAAACTTAATAAGTTTGAATACTAACATTTTGTAGTTCAAATTCCTTTTTCCTCACGAACCGGTTTCGAACCACCACTAGTGTCTTCCCTACTATTCTCCAGCCTTAGAACGGGATTGTGGAATCCGGCGAGTGACTAAACTTGATAGGAATTTAATATATGAAAAAAAGAGAGTTTTGAGAGAATTTCTCAAAGTTTTTCAAGCATACTTCACATGTACCTTGATCACTCTATTTATAGTCATATTTGCTTGCTAATGCAAATTTGAGATTACCAAATTTTGACACTTCAAATTCTACTCAAATTTGTGGGATTATGTGGCAAGCATGCAAGTTTGAATTAACCAAATTTTGACACTCAAAATTCCACTCAAATTTGTGGGGTTCATTCGTCAAACATGCAAGTTTGGTCAAACCAAATTTTGACGCTCAAAATTCCACTCAAATTGTGGAATTATCGGCAAACATGCAAGTTTGTTAAACCATATATTGACACTCAATATTCCACTAACTCAAACATGGATTTTTCCATTAAAGTCAACATTTTGACTTTCTCTATTTTAATTCAACAATTAATTTAAATAATTAATTTCAAATTAAAATAATATTAAATAATTTAATTAATATTTAACATTAAATGAAATGCCAATCTCAATCAATTTGAGCACATATTGATTATGAATCTCTATCCATAATTAAAATATTTAAATTTTATTTAAATATCTCAAATTCTCTCATCTTGTTTAATTCGTAATTAAATCAAAATGCAGTTAAATATATTGTATATATTTAGCGCATATTTCTTAATTTGAGTTTGAACACTTCAAACTCACTCACCACACTATTCTAAGGTTTAGTCCGATATGAGCTAGCAAGGGGACCTAATGGATCTACAGATCATGGGCTCCAACGATCCGAGATTAACCGGCTAAACTCATTAACCTTTTAACCAATGTTCGTTAACTACTAGGACACTCCACTATACACTAGTAGTTGCACTCCCCTCACTATAGATATATTTCTGTCCATTTGATATAACCATGATTAGTAAGTCGATCCTTCACAGGTTGTTCGTAACTAGAGCTGGGTCAATTTACCGTTTTTACCCCTAAAGTTACTTCTTGTTCCTTAAGTCCCACTAATCTTCTAATGAACAATTGGGTTGTGGTCCAACCACCAAACTGAATCCCTCTCGGGCTAATGAGAGGGTGGGGCCCCTTGTTCAAGACCTGGAGTGAGTACTTAAGGGAACACCCTCTCTACTATCCCTAAAAGCGAGTAGGAGTGAATTCTATCTTGCACCCTATGTCCCCAGCTATTTACCCAGTCTTACCCTTGAAATGGGAGGTTTATTGAGTTGGCGAACTCGGGCCACTCTCACCCATGCAAATCTAAGAATAATTCTGAATAAACTGGAGTTCATAGTTAGCTCAGGAGTAAGATCGAGTTACCTAGTTCATCAAATGAAAAAATCAGTCTCAACAGTAAACGACATTATAAAGTGAGAGTTATTTTCTTCATGGTCCGATCTTATGCAATACTCATTGCATAGGATGCCCCCACTCACATGTCTCAACATGTACAATTTAGTGATCACATTGTTTATATCATATACAAAAGTGAGCCGCATCCATAGTGTCCCCAGGATATGGTACTGAGCCTTATCCATGTATTATAGATCATTTTGACTATATACTTGAACTTGATCCACTATTATGTCTCTAAATATAGTTCAAGTAATCATACTATAGTCAGAGTATTCTTAGTTTATTGGATTTAGATTAATGATCGTAAAATTCACTTTATTCAATAACGATCTTTACTGAATAAACATCAATAATAATTTTATAGAATATGTTTTTGTTTACCAACTATGAGTTTTAGGACATAAAATCCAACAATAGTCGTATAACATTATCATATCATCATATAACATCATCACATCATCATATAACATCATCACATCATCACGTAATATCATCATTTTATCATATAATATAAAGCATAAATGACACGTGCAAGGGTCACTGGACACTTGTCGTAATACATAAGGCAAGTATTTCAACCTAAACGATAGTAAAACCACTTACATGATTAGCTTAAGCTGGTGTCACCAATTTATTCTTAATGAAAGTTCGATTTTGTGTTTTGAATTTCAAGTTAAACCTATATGAGCCTATGTGTTAGACTTCATGCGGACATTAGAGAACTTGCATGGTTAAAGTCTTGAAATGTTCATATTTTATATCATATATGTTAAAAGATCTCATTTTCTCTTGTTTGTATTCTAGGGACAAAATGTTTCTAACAATTTAATAGTTTCTGGATCTTCTATGTTTGTTTTTTTTGTTTTTTGTTTTTTTTTTTCTAATTTTAGTGATTCTTACTTTTTGTCTAAAAATGGTAGTTGATTTTCTGAAACTAAAACTATTGTCATTTAATTTCTATCTATCGTAAAGGTGATTAATTGCAACTAAATTAATATCTTTCAAAAAAAAAAATGTAAAATATAAAGAAAAAAAAGTGTAAAATATAACTATTGACCTCTTTCAATGACGTCTAAACTATATCTGCATAAACTTGGTAGGGTGTACGACTAGTTATTTGAATTATTCCAGGGAAGGAGGTGTGAAGCTAGGATGTTTAACAAGTTGGTTAATTATTTTAGGAAAGAGTTGTGAGAGATTGGTGGAGTGATGGATCAGTTATTATTAATATTTTTCTAATTGACTTATTTTCTTTCATTCTTTATTCTTTTTTTTACTTTTTATTTTTAACGGTTTTTATACTAACTAAGTATCACGGGTCTAGGATCTAAACTCTCAGAATTCAAGCTTAAGTTTTACGGTTTATCAAACTATTCTAATAGGTCATAAAGTTTCAATTCAAAGTTCTATTTCGTCCATTGATCCTGTTGAGGTCTTGAGTGGTTTACCGTCGCACGATCTTATAAACAACCAATCAAGGTTCTTGATGAACTAATCTAGCAACCTTACACTTACTCATGCTTAAGTTTGTGATCCTGTGTACCCTAAATATCGTGATCGTGTACCCTAAATTTGTGAGGCGCGACCTCGTATATGGTTCCAATATTGAAGATATTGAATGACTTATCAAGGGACATTAGGAAATAAATCGATTGATACTTGATATCCATCTATGAAGGATTAGTTTGCAAACTCTACATAAATCTACAATTCCATGCCAAGAATATATGGTTGAGATCCTAGAGGAAAAGGCAGAGTTGGTGGCTTCAAGTGTAGAGATAGCTTGATGGGTTTTGTTGCCCCGATGAAGAAGCGGTTAGAGGATCACATAACTTTTTGAATACGTAAAAGTTGCCCTTGACTTGGTTAGGGCTAAGAGGGCATATATGAGCGTACGAAATCTCACTAAAAGGGTAGTGGGGAACCAAACTTAACCCTTATATGGTGTTCAAGAAGCCAAGTCTCCAGAGAACTTCATCTTTGACCTTGTGCAATAATGCATCAAGTTGATGATGCAAAGTTATGGTGGGAACTGAAATACAAGACATTGAGGATGGTTGATGTATTGTAGATACTTGGGAGAGATTGAAATAAAAACTCCAATCTCTACTCTCTATTCTTCCTAGAGAATATCGAGATATTAACTCGGAGGAAATTGAGGGAATTGAAACTAGGAATATTTGAGGCTAAGTCAAGTAGTTTTCTAGGTTGATGTTGTATATTCAAGATATGTTTGAGAAAGATTTTCTATTTTGTCGAGAGACTAAAGCCATGAGCGAAATTCAAATTATATGAACAATGTGTTCAAAATCTTTTCTCGGCATTTACCACAACATAGTACTATTTTTTTTTTTTTTTAATCTAAAGAACGAGCAATTCCAACATGTTAAGAAAGAGTGTGGTACCCTAGCATACCCTAAGAACACGATAAAGAGCCTACAAGTAGGCTACTTAGTGAGCCTTTGTAATCATTCCTGTTCTCTCATATCTTTTAAGTGATAAAAAAGAGATAGTCAAGAATGAAAGCGAATTTGGAGCAGATGGCGTACTGAGTCATACCATATTTCAACTATTCAAATGTTTTAAGTTGTTTTGTTTACCAATCCCAATATATTCAAACTTTACCTTGGATTTGTAAATTAATATATTTATATTTTTTTTAAATGCGAAAATTTTATCGTTATTTTACTTTGTCTTTTCTATTTCTAAGTTTTAAGTTAGTTGTGACTCGAGTAAAAATTCGAGTCGTGACACAAAAAGTAGGTTTCCTGTCCCTCTCAAATGGTGAGATGAAAGCTAACCTTGGCTAGAGAACCTTGTTAATCAGGTGGGTAGCAGTTCACATAGCTCTCTCTCAAATGATGAGATGAAAGCTAACCTTGGCTAGGGAACCTTGTTAATCAGGTGGGTAGCAGTTCACATAGCTTTGACCTAAACCTTAGATATTTTTTTTCCTATATCATGCTTGGACATATATCTACAAGATGTTAATATTTTTTCTCTCTGCTACACCATTTTATTGCGAAGTGTTGACACATCTAAATTGATGACGAAGCTTGCACTTATGTAGATATTGATTGAAATCAACTAACATATATTTGTTGTCATGGTTTGAATGTCGTCAATGAATCTTCATTCCTACTTCTCCTTCAATCGTGTCTTGAATTCTTGAAATATTGAGAATGTGTCAGACATTTTTTCATGAGGAAAAATCTACATATCTCAACTTGTTGTCAATGAACATCACCATGTGCTGTATATCGCTGATTGATGTTTGCTTGACTAGGAAAAAAAAAAAAAAAAAGAGTGTATTAACTCTAATGGCTTCTTTCCTCCAAACTTTAACTCTTTATATAGTAATTGGTGAGCTTTACTATAATGACATGGAACCCAAACAATATTTATTTTGACATCAAGTTGAGGTAGGCCATTGAGCATGGATTTCGACGTAAAGCAACTTCAACTTGTAGTAGCCAACATGTCCCAACATTGCATGCCATAGATTTGATATCTCATTCTTCTTAGTAGTGGCTACATAGGCAGACTCTCTAAATAGTACAGAACAGACTCTACTCTTCGCCCTTCCCTTCTATTGTTGGCTTTTCCAGTATCTTAATATCTTCATAAACTTTCACATAAAATATCCTAGTGTTACCGATTGAGCAATTGACAACTGTGAGCGTACCACACGACTTTCTTTGTACTCTTTCTTGTCTCACAGTTTTCTCTATTTGTCAATCATGTGGTTTGAGCACCCTAAATCAATGATCAAGTCATTCTCATAATTAGTATGCCCTCCTACCAACACCATGAGTGCTAACTCGTCACCTTTTAAGGCACACAGTACCTCGGTATCCCATTCAACCTCCATCTTTTTTTAGAGGTTGCCACATTGTTTTTGAAAGGTTTTTTTTTCTTGGACCAACAATCTTTGGACATATGGCTCCACAATTGTAGCAAATGTCTTCATATCTCCTCTCTTTGGAACTTTTGTCCTCACTCTTTTAAGCTTTCCAAGTTGTGCAATTCCTTGGTGACTTCTTCCTTTGTTAGCATTTTGTATCCACCTTTGATGGACGGCTTATTGGTGCTCTGACTTTTACTTGTATAGAGTGCTTTTTCTTCACTCTTTATCATAATGTCTCTCATTTGCTTAACCATGATTTCTTGGTTGCCTAGCAAATTTTCAAACTCTACAAGTGATTGTTGACCAGGTCATCCTCATAGAGCAATAATGAAACTTTATATTCTAGTCTCAATCCGTGAATAATAATTCTCTTCATTTTAGATTCTCCGAAGATAGACATCAAATTTAGTTCAATAATCTCTTGACAGATTGACTTGACCCTATGGAAGTACTGAGCAATTGTCATGTCACGTTGTTAAATTGATAACAATTTGTTCTCCAAAAGTTGCACCTTGCTCAACTCGATAAGGGTGTGAAAACATTTCTCTAGCGAACACGTTTGAAACCTTTGTCCTTGTGGATAGGATATTATGCATTTTGCCCACATATTATAGTTGTTGCTTTTAAGTTTCTTGATTTTTTATGACTTGGAGATCACTCATTGTGTTGACAATACCTCAGTAATACTAAATAAGATAGTTTTTGACACATAACCTGCAAATACATGAACGACTCATGACACGAAAAAACTCACTTACTAATAATCTCAAGCAATCGTCTTTTATGTCGAAGATCAAGCAGACTACAGAGCGTATTAAGAGTTTCAAGAGAACAGACAACCAATCATATTCTCGCTCTGATACAAGCTTGTTGAACACAACTCATTTGTGGGAAACACTCACATTCTTTATTCAAACCAATCAAATACACTCCGTAGGAGACTGATATACTTTGCTTTTCTTGGATTAAAAAACTTAATAGAGTGGAGGTGAATTTATAGCGATGCTAGACAATGTGAACCGTACCTTTGTGATCTTCTATCTTATGGCTTACACATTTGTGATCCACTCTCTCATCTTTTACACGTATGTGATCTTGTAAATTTAAAATATCTTAATATCTAAAGTCTAAAATACCTAGATATCTAAATTTTTATCGGTAGGGCTCAACACTGTTAGAGTGTTGATGATCTTTTTAACTAAATTAAATTAATATTGTTTACTTACAAATTACAAGGTAAAATTAATTTGTGAATAATTATAAATAAGAACGAGCTAATATTGGATAAGCAAAGGTTGTACTAAAAAAAAAAAACTAAAGTCTGGCTAATAGATATGGTCTGTTTTGGCCCACTACGTATCGTCGTCAGCCTCAAGATTATAAAAGTCCGTTATGAAGAGTGTTAAGAATGAGAAATAGAAGTGGGATCGATAGTGTTATCTTCATTAATGTTTACAACGTTTAAATATGATACAAACTATCAATTAATGCTTACAAAGAAGAGAAGAAATATATAACTAACTAAATCTTTTAAATAAGATAAAATATACTACTAATAAAATCCTAAGATAAAATATACTACTAACGACTCTTAAAATAAATAAAAAAATATTAACGAATATCTAAGATATACTCCAAAACTAATTATTATAATATATTCTCCAAATATTATATTTTAATAAAGAGGTTTCCACACATGCTTCGTTCCCCTCTCTAACCGATGTGGGATCTCACAATCCACCTTCTTTGGGGCCAGCATCCTCATTGGCAAACCATCGAGTGTCTGGTTTTGATACCATATAACAGCCCGAACCTATCACTATGGTGTACCATTTGTAACAGATCGAGCCCATCGCTAGTAGATATTGTTTGTTTTGGCTCATTACGTATCACCATCAACCTCATGGTTTTAAAACGTGTTCGCTAGAGAGAGGTTTCCACACCCTTATAAGAAATGTTTTATTCCCCTCTCCAAAAGACGTGAGATCCAATGGTTTTAAAACGTGTTCGCTAGAGAAAGGTTTCCACCCCTTATAAGAAATATTTTATTCCCCTCTCCAAAAGACGTGAGATCTCACAAAAATAGGACAAAATTATTTTCTATGAATCGAAAATGGTTTTTATTAATGTATATTATTGAGCTAAAATTATTGTACTATTATTTGAAAAGTAACGTAACTCTATAAGGAGTAAACTATATATTTAATTTAATATTAAAATGATGTCCCAAATATAAGGTTGTAATATACATAATATATTGAAAATAAGTACTTCTCTAATCTCTTAGTCCATCAACTTTGAAAATTGAAAATAATGTCTATGATGACATACCTGTCGGCAAATGAATCCTTGGGAGTTAGTCAACTTGAAAAGCTATTAAGACTTTGCATTGAGACCTCTCATTTTAAGGCCTTCAAACATTTATATTTACAAAATTAAATTAAATTAAAGTTATATCTTTTGCTTCAAATTTGTGTTTTTCTTTGCAAACCCCTTCCCTTTGCTTAACCTAACAGCATGCCTTAACTTCCTCATTTTCCTTAGGTCAGCTCCTTTATAGAGACACTGAATTTTCTAAAATCCCAGATTTGCCCCCGTTGACTTTGTGAATTAATGACATTTATTAAAATTATGTGGAAAACAAGTTTTGTGGTGTCCCAAATCAATGAAACTTTTCCTTTTAAATTAAACCTTAGGGCTATTGACCTATAATTCAACCACACTCTTTCTCCTTCCTTTTCCCCATCTTTCTCGCCTTACTCCCACTATAAGCATCAAGTCTTCCTCCTCTAACTTCCTACCCCTCTACCTCTCTAAAAATCAGATTTCGAAAACCCGAACCAACCCACGTCCTTCCTCTCCAAAACTTCCATTGGCAAAGCCATGGAAGTTCGCAAAATAATACTCGTACTAGCCATAACCATGGCTTTCTCTATCACTCTCACAACGAACATCTTTGATAAGTCAACCACAGTGACAGAGACAAAGATCAAGGCAAAAACAACACTACCCTTAATTGAGAAGAAAGAAGAAGCTGCAACGGCATCGACAACATTGTTACCATCGAGACCTCTAAGCCGATTCCTAGCAGAGAAGGAAAAAAACCCTAGATCGGCGAGCCATTGCAACAAGAACAAGAAGATGTGCGAGACAATGTATGGAAAAGGGTGGCAATGTTGCAACAACAAGTGCGTGGACTTGAGGAATGACAAGCACAATTGCGGTGGATGCAAGAAGAAATGCAAGTACACGGCGGAGTGTTGTGGAGGACAATGCGTTGATGTGGCCTATGACAAGCGCCATTGCGGCAGTTGCAATAACCGTTGCCAACGCGGTAAATTTTGTGTATACGGCATGTGTGAGTATGCATGATAATATTATTACTACAATTACAAACTCTATAATAATCCATTACTTCGATGGTTTATTACATCATCTTTGATTTTATGGCTATTAAAAAAAATTTGAAAAAGCTTCAAATACAATAAAAAAGAGCCACATTTTATGTGGTTCTGGTCAACACAATCAATTACTACAGCTGAAATTTAAAAATATATTTAAAATAAGATTGTTCTTATAAAGAACTTGATTGAGAATTATATTTTGTGCCAATGCCTTTTTTCTTTTTGTTTGTAGGGAGGATTTATTTGTAACATCATGGTATATATATGCTTCATAGTTCATAATGTGTATATATATATATATAACTCATTTATATTTTTCTATTTATAATAAATAGAAAACTATTTGCATCGCATATCGTAATTATATGTTTGTTTATATATATTTTATACTATGTTGATCCCGATATTCGAATCTCCACGACCCCGTTGCTTGAACTAAAAATGTATTAATTTCTAGAAACTATATACGTATTAGATTAATAGAACACATAAATCGAGATATTTAAATTCACAATAATTGTTACTAATATTGTATCTAAAACTAGAAAAAGAAAGGAGAATCTTTCAATGATTTAAACTTTTCATATAAAAATTATTAGAGCTTGTTTAACAATAAATTGTCATTTAATTTCTATTTTTGTATTTTTTAACGTTTTAATATATAAATAAAGAAAAATCTAAAATTACTTTTCCCAATATTTAGAATTTGACTAGAGATTTTTTATTTTTTATTTTTTTTTTTTTTGCAAAAAATCATACTATAAATTAAATTTTTATTGGTGTGAACAAGAATAACTTTTAAAATTTAGAAGTTAATAAAATAAATAAATATATAATTAAAGGGAGTCTTTAAATTTTCAATGAATGACTAATGATAGAATTTATCATCAACAAAATAATAAAATAATGCTTTTTTATTTGAAAATTCATTTTGTTACGTGGAACTAATGAAAAAGGAAATAAATAAATAAAAATGCTTGTTGGATGAAAGTCTCACCTCGTGATAATGATCATGAGTTTATAATCAAGGAATACTATCTCTATTGGTATGAGGCCTTTGGGAAGTCCAAAGTCAAGCCATGAGAGCTTACGCTCAAAGTGGACAATATTATATCATGGTGAGAGTCGTGTTCAACAAACATGGTATGAGACCCATGGTCCTAAACTTAGTCATGTCAATAGAATCCTCAAAGGGTTTGCTTTGCAAGTGAGTTATTTATAGTAAGCCGAGACCTAATTTTGTATGACAAGCCGAAACCAAAGTCCAAATTAAACAACTCTACTAGAAAAAGCTCCAATCATGTTTACATTAAGAAAAATAAATGTTCAAACGTATAATATAAGCAATGGAATATTTATTTATACCTAAGTTGGCCACCTTGAAATATGCATGAAATCACATGCATTTTCCCTCAAAAGAAGCTCCTTCTCACATGTATTTTTGGCTTAATATATGGGGAAGCAAAAAGAAAAAGGTCATTGGCTATAATTTACGTCCCCATGTTTAGATATTTTAATACTCATGAATTTATTGGTTGGTTCAACCTTTTAAATGTTGGATCATTTTTTTAATTCAAAAATCTGTTAGAAAAGAGTTTTTAGTCTTTGTTTGTTAGTTATAAAGATTTTTTATATTACAAATATATATATGTTTTCTTGATCACATATTCGAGGTTTGGAACTTGAACCATGATAGAAAAAATAAATAAAATAAAAGTAAAAATATGGTAAAATTTTGTTCAATTTTAAAACAAATAACACCATTCGATAAAAGAAAATTGAAAATTAATTACAAAGTATTGTTTTAACTTTATTACAAAATGGGTCAAAGTTTAGGATACAAATTAAAACAATACAAAAATTATCCAAAAACCACAAAAGGGCTTACCCCTTTAGTAAAACCCCTCTATGTCTGCGTAGCTCCTTCAATGTTGCCTTATCTCGATGGCAGTGAGTGAAATCTGAAAAAGAAATGTAGAATGGGGTTAGTACAAAAATACCAATACTTAGCCTACTTATAGACTCTCGTCACATTCAATCTTCATCACATTCAATCTTAGTAAGCTACCACATTTTTTTTTTCTAGGTTTTAGGAAATTTGGGCCTAGGATCAACAACTTCATGAGCTTTTAGGAAGTCTTCGAAGTTTCGATCAGTTTTCTTACTTATCGCTACCAAATTGACGAAGTTGTTCACCGAGTTCTAGTAGGTGGATCTACTGGACGACTTATCTTATCTCTAGGTTCACTAACTTTTCTGTTCTTTAGACTACACATTTGTATTGTTGCAATAATGAATGACCGATATCTTGGGTTGAGGTACTACCTCATAAAATTTGATAGCACAATATGACATATACTGGTCTAAACATCATCTGTAAAAGGTTAACTGTCATACCGTTCCACAAGGTCATAAAGTCACTAAGTTAGGGAGAGTGACTCGGTTTGCTTGCCACCTACTCAGTTACATGCTTCATCCATTATCCTCTTTCAGGACACGTTTACAACGTAGAAGCCTTGTTCAGAAGACCCCCGGTTATTTCTACCAGATAAAGACACATGGTCTGCCTTGATGCGCTACTCTATCCAACCTAGGTCTAGCTCGATGGTGTTGCTTTCGATCTTTTACCGCTTAGTAGGGTGCTAAAAGGTTTGACCTAGGTTGCTGATAGTGCTAATGGCGAACAAGAGGTGATAGAAGGTGGAGGCTCTAGTGACACCATTGCTAATAAGCCTCTTAAGCTTTCTTGGTCATCCTTGTATTTCGTTGAGGTTTACTAGGTTCTTAAAGGGTCTAGATAGTTTAAAATTTGAAACTCTCATTTCCAAGACGTTCTAGGCTAGCTCATTGAGCTTAATCTAGTTTCTAAGAGCACTAGTGATAAGCGTCAAAAAAATGCTGGATTTTGAAAAACTAGAGATCCTTCTAGTATCATTTCAAACTTTCACGAGTAAAGCTAACTTAACGGATAACAATTGCTTGATTTTACAAAGCTAAAGGTCCATTTAGAATTCTTCCAAAATTTCACAAATAAAACTAACTTAACCAAGTAAAGAATTTGACATATATGGTCATTCCTTCATCCAAAATCTTCCTTTTCAGATCTTAATTTCATTCCTCCAAAATCTTTCTTTTCCCGATCTTAATTTCATTCCTCCAAAATCTTTCTTTTCCCGATCTTAATTTCATTCCTCCAAAATCTTCCTTTTACATAATAATAGGTGGGTATTTATAGTCTTTCCACAAAATAAACTTTCAATTCTTCAAATGAAGTTAGTGGCCATAATTTAATCTCATTCCATTTAAATATCCACCAAAGAAAAGTCAAATTGACAAAGAGTTTCCCACCCTTTTGCATATTACAAGAATTATAAAATTACAAATACTAAATAAAGTTTTCTAATAACTTATCAATCAAGTGCAATTTATAGCATTTTCATCAACTACTTCAACCGTGCAATTTATAACAACTTCATTCGCTACTTCAACCGTGCAAATATTTACTTTTGAAACTCCAAATGGTTCTTTCTCAATCGAATCAGCTTGTAATACATGAAATAATGGTTGAACTGAATCAATCCAATTTTATAGATGAAGAATGAATCCTTGTTGAATCTTCTTAGTCTTGGATCGTGTAATAGGTCTAGTAGGAACGGTTGGAACACAGTGATCCTCATCAGTAACCACATGGACTTTAGGCAAGTAATCCTTGTAATGATCACTAGGACGAGTTAGGATGCGAGCATATCTTGCCTTAGGTATTTAGAATGCTGAATCACCTCTTAAAAGGCAGGCCTGCACGTTGAGACTGACTACTAAGGCAAGCGGTGGACTCTTTCATTAGGGAAGGGAAGAAGGGGCATAAGCACAGCAGATACTGTACATACACTTGAGTGGCAAAGGAAAGTGAGATCGTACATTTCTTTCCAAGCCTGTTCAAACACACAATTCCCGTGGAAGATCAAGGTGGTGAGCCGTGTGATGGAAAACCTTCACCACCACATCATTGCATGCAAGGGGAGCCCACTCGATTCACAAATTGGTTTGACTCGTAAGCATGACTAAGACTATGTTTTGATACCGATCTTAATTCAAAATGAATGAGGACCAACCAGTGAGTTCTTTGAATATTTAGAGCCTCCAACTAGTGGACAAGCAAGCTTGGAATGGATACACTTCATCTCGATAAGTAACCACATGGACGTTAGGCAAGTAATGCTTGTACGACTCTCTAGGACGAGTTAGGATGCAAGCAATTTTGGATGAAAATGATATAAAAAATTATGAATATGCCCTTAGGATGAGAAACTGAGTTGCATGCCTATTTTTTAATGCTTTCCACTCTATTCGAATGGAGGATGAAATATTTTGATCCGTGCTAGGATGCACATAGAGTAATTTTGAGGATGCACATAGAGTAATTTTGGACTCAGATTGAGTGCCTGCATATTTAATTTGTAAAATAATAATAATAATTAATTAATTTTCATAAGTATTGATATGTCCGAGTGGTTAAGGAGACAGACTTGAAATTTGTAAAGCTATGCTCGCACATAAGTACAAAACCTGTTGTTGACGTCTGAAGCGAGTTCTCACTAATTCAATTTTTTCTTATGAAATATATTGATTTATTAGGACTCAGAGCTCGTTTTGGCATGTGCGGATGGGTTTTTGACCATTCGACTATTTTCACCTCTGTTTCGATACCAACCTTAATTTAAATTGAATGAGGATCAACGAGTGAGTTCTTTAAAAATTTAGAACCTCAAACTAGTGGAAAATCAAGTTTGGAATAGATACGCTTCATCTCGATAAGTAACCACATGGACTTTAGGAAAGTAATGCTTGTACGGATCACTAGGACAATCTTAAGTCTTTAGAATATGTATGACTAGGACACAGATCGAGCAATTTTGGATGAAAATGACATGTATAATAAAAAAAAACTATGAATATGCCTTATGATGAGAAACTGAGTTGCATGCCTATTTTTTTTTTTTTTATGTTTCCACTCAATTAGAATAGAGGATGAAATATTTTGATCCATGTTAGGACGCACATAGAGTAATTGTGGACTCAAATTAAGTGCCTGCCTATTTAATTTATAAAATTTTTTTTTATCGATTTCCATTAGTGTCGATATGTCTGAGTGGTTAAGGAGACAGACTCGATATCTGTTGGTCAATGCCTACAAGAATGCTTTCTAATGTACAGGTCAATTCAATCTTTTCTTATGAAATATATTGATTTATTAGGACTCAGAAAAAGCAATTTTGATGACTGTACTCAAGTGACCTCCTTCCTTGAGAATTTAGAACCTCAAACTAGTGGAAAAGCAAGCTTGGAACAGATACGCTCCATCAAGGTTAGTAACCACACGGACTTTAGGCAAGTAATACTTGTAGGGATCACTAGGACTCAAATCGAGCAATTTTGGATGAAAATGATATGTATGATGTAAAAATTATGAATATGCCCTTACGATGAGAAACTGAGTTGCATGCCTATTTTTTTATGCTTTCTATTAGAATAGAGGATGAAATATTTTGATCCATGGTAGGATGTACATAGAGCAATTTTGGACTCAGATTGAGTGCCGGCCTATTTAATGTGTAAATATATATATATTGATTTTCATGAGTGATGATATGTCTGATTGGTTAAGGAGACAAATTCAAAATTTATTAGATTGCGCCAACATAGGTTCAAACCTTGTTGTTGATGTCTTATTTTTTTTATCTAGTCTTATATTTGATCGACCCAAATTATTGAAATGTTCGTGGTGAATATTTCCACTTTTTATATGTGTTTTGGTTCTCGGATTAGTTAGTCCATGAACCGACTTCTCATAATAAATGGATTGGTCTTGGGTTCCTTATGTCATCCTACCCAATGAATTATTAGGATTCGTTTTGGACGAGTTAGGATGCGAGCATATCTTGCCCTTGGGTGTTTAGAATATGCATGACTAGAACCGACTTCTCATAATAAATGGATTGGTCTATGCGAGCATATCTTGCCCTTGGGTGTTTAGAATATGCATGACTAGAACCGACTTCTCATAATAAATGGATTGGTCTTCGGTTCCTTACGTCATCCTACCCAATAAATTATTAGGATTCGTTTTGGACGAGTTAGGATGCGAGCATATCTTTCCTTGGGTGTTTAGAATATGCATGACTAGGACACATATCGAAAATGATATGTATGCATGCCTATTTTAATGCATTCCACTCTATTAGAATGGAGGGTGAAATATTGAGAATAGAGAATGAAATATTGTGATCCATGCTAGGACGCACATTGAGCAATTTTGGACACACATTGAGTTGCATGCGTATTTAATTTGTAAAAAAAATATAACAATTTTTATAATTGTCGATATGTCTTAGTGGTTAAGGAGACAGACTTGAAATCTGTTGAGCTATGCTTGCATAGGTTCACTGTCGATGGTTACCTTTCTTCTATGTTTTTGATCATTTCGACTATTTGATTTCCATTAGTGTTGGTATGTCTGAGTGGTTAAGTAGACTGACTCAAAATCTTTTGGGCCGCACAGATTCAAACCCTACCAAATTGCTTGAGGACGACTTTAGGCAAGTAATGCTTGTAGGGATCGGATCACTAGGACGAGTTAGGATGCGAACATATCTTGCCTTACGTGTTTAGAATATGCATTACTTCTCCGCACATTGAGCAATTTTGGACTCACATTGAGTTGCATGCGTATTTAATTTATAAAAAAAAATATTGATTTTTATAATTGTCGATATGTCCGAGTGGTTAAAGAGACAGATTGCATAGGTTCGAACCCTATTATTGACGTTAATAAACCCCTTTTATCAACGTTAATAAACAAACCAGTTAGGATGCGGAATATGCATGACTAGGACACACGAGCAATTTACTATCACAAATTCAATCTTTGCTTATGAAATATATATATTTATTAGGACTTATTTTACAAGTTTTTAAAGAGCTCGTTTTGGCGCGTTTAGAATGTGCATGACTGGACACATGAGCAATTTACTATCACCAATTCAATCTTTGCTTATGAAATATATATATTTATTAGTACTTATTTTACAAGTTTATAAAGAGCTTGTTTTGGAGCGTGCATGTGAGTTTTTTACCATTTCGACTATTTTCACCTCTCCTCTGACCCTGGAAAAAAATAAATGAGGGTGAGTTTTTGACCATTTCGAATATTTTCACCCGTCCTCTAACCCTTGACCGTTGACCTTTGAAAAAATAAATATCTAGAACGTACAAAGATCATCAAATCCGTAGCTTGCTGATCAGAGAGGATATTTCTGACGGATTATCCAGAAAATTCAATCTCCACATCATGACGATTCTGGAGGTTTCAACGTCGGTGGAAGCTTCCCCTATAAAATCTGAAGTTGGGGCAATAGTTTGGAACAAGAATAAGTAAGGTCGAGCTCCCAATCGTAGGCAATAAGTTAGCTTCAACAATTTAATTTTCTGAAGGACAAGTTAGGTGTGTTGACATATACTCCCCAATTTGAGGGAAGTATTACGATATAAAAATATGTGTGGAATATATTTTATGGTATATAATGAGTTATAGAATATATCTTATATATCCTTAATTAGTTGGATTTTTAGGAATCGGTTGATAATATATTTTATATTATTTTTAGAATTTAATTAGTAGTATATTTAAGTATATTTTATCTTATTGTGAGTATTTGATTAGTAGCATATTTTATCTTATTTTTTTAGGAGTTAGTGGATAGCTTATATCCTATTTAAATGTTGTGAATATTAGTGAAGATGGCAGTTTTTTTATCCCACTTATGTTTCTCATTCTTAACAACTTGTGGAAGGACACTTGTTGAGCAATTATCTTGACGGATCAAGTTCCAAGAACCATATTATTTTCAGGAATCTTCGTTGGAATATTTTTGACGTTTATGGGTTTTTATACACGACTTTCAAACTCCAAATTCACTCGAAGTATCTCGATGATTCTTAAAATTGGGGCTATGGTTTGATCCTTTATCCAGCAAGCGCTCACTTACAACGCACAATTTACAGAAAACATGGCCAAAATAAGAACTCCTAATTCGAGTCGATTCTTCCATAAGTTGAAGGTTGAAGAACAATGATTTTTCAGATCAAACATTATTGTTTATCATGAGGGGTCATACTCAACCAATTAAACCAATCTAAGACGATTTCTACAAGTATTCTTCATCTTATGAACGAATTTCTGAGAAAATTCAGAAAATCAAACCATTTCAAATGTTCTACTGAAAAGAAGAAAATTCAAAAGAACACAGAAGAGGAGAAAATCTGACCGTCTCAAATACTGTCCATCAAGAATAGCACATTGCGAGAATTGAAGATGAACTCCAAAATTGGACTATCTACCAAATTTTGATCCTCAATTTTACTCAAATATCTTGTATCAATTTTTTCAGGGAAAAATATCCCAATTCATAGTGATAGGGAATCTCTGAATTTTTTTTCAAAATCTCTTATACTCCAACATCGTGAAAAGTTTAACTATTTTCACGTCGATTTTGTTCTAGTCGCTGTAAAACCATTGTTAAAACTTGGATTAAATATCCCAGTCCTTAACTCCCTGCGAGAGAAGAGACATGAAAACTTCTCAAATTCTTTACTGGGAATGGTTCAATCAAATTTAGAGAATGGAACAGTCTATTTGAATTGTTATCCAAATTATATTTTGTCACCCAAAGACCCACACATATTATTAGCCCTTATGCTCGACTTACAGTCAAAAAACTTGAACATCAAGGCTGAAACTCACTGTTCAGTTGTCATATTTAGGGTTTATTATAAGCTCATAAATACAAATATTTCTATAAGAGCATTAAGATCCTCGCCAAGGGGATCAACTATGCTCATACAGGTAAATATTAGAAAGTCTGGAGTGACTGTTCTAAAAACTCTCTCTTAGGATCAAATAACCATAAATACTCTCTCTAAAATAGAAGATGCAAATCTTCGGTAAAGAAAAGAATTTCAAAACCCAATCCAAATCATCAAACATGACAACGGAAGCGTTGAAATAAAATTCAGCGAATAACCTTCGTCAGATTCGAAAGTAAAAGAATTCCTGAATTCTAGACCAAACACTTAAAAAGTTTCAAAATCAATATAGGACCACTTAAAGGTAAAAGAGGTCAGTTATGATCAAAGAAGGCATCAATCCACTACGAAGATGGCTCAAGATCTCCAACCCATACTGATATGGATACTCAATCCGTCTAAGAAAGTCAGCTAAATGTCATTATAGCTGATTTCCAGATAGACAAGGAATTTCTAAAAGCAAATTTTATGTCAGCTACCAACTCCTAAAAAAGAAATGTGTTCTTTCAAACCTACAAAGAAGCTGAGCGAAATGAATTAAGGGCTAAGTAGTATTCTCATATGGAAGCCATAGAAGAAAATATACCATTCTTCGAATGGTTTGAAGAAAATATTCTGCAGATATGCACCTTGACTCAGAGGAGCTAGAAGACTACCAGAAGAGGCGAGGTATATTCAAAACATCCTCCGTTGGAAGAGGTTGAATTTGACAACTACTATGGAGAAAAAGGTTAAAGCCAGTTCTTTAAAAAATATTCGGGAAGGACTAGAAAAAGGTAATCCGACGAGGTATATTCAAAACATCCTCCGTTGGAAGAGGTTGAATTTGACAATTACTATGGAGAAAAGGTCAAAGCCAGTCCTTTTAAAAATATTCCAGAAGGACTAGAAAAGGGTAATCCGACTCTAAAGGATATAAAAAATATACAGCATCAAAACAATTATTCTAATAAGATTATATCCATGATTGCTACTCAACTTGAGAGTATCGAGGGAAAAATCTCGAAGATATCTGGTACTCAGCAAGAACAAGCAAGCAGCTCTGTACCAAGGATCGATGAGTTAATCCCATTACTCAGATCGAGGAGGATTTCAAAAGAAGAGGCTGTAATGGCCAAGATAGAAGAAAAATTGGATAGAATTCTAAATCGTGGAATAACACCTCAAGATTCATCTGTCAATGTCGTTAACAATTACGACGAAATCCAAGAATCCGAATATGAGATTGTAAATGAGATAGAAGAACCTCTCTACAATGGAATTGAAAGGATCTCTAGAAGAAGTCAAAATAATACCAGTAATCAGAAAAACGGGTATCCTCAACCATCTTTTCCGGATATTCAATTCGAAGAAAAGATGCTACAAACTCAAGCTCATTACAATGGTCTAACAATCTATGAATGGAATATTGATGGTTGTCCGACTATCTGATAATAAATGTTGTCAATGAGATGATGATGGCCGCAAGCGCGTATAAATTACAGGGCCATAAATCTGACCATTAAATTGCTCAAGTCCTAGTAACTGGATTTACGGGAAACTCAAAGATTGGTCGGACAAATATCGTGACGAATCAACTCGTCAATAGATATTAAACCACTATGTTATTAGGCCAACTACTCAAATCATTAAAGAAGAAGGTTCATCAACCAGGACCGAGGTACAACATGAAAGAGTAGATGATGCTGTCAACACCCTCGTCTATACCCTCATAGAATTCTTCGTAGGCGACCTGCTAAAATACCAGGAGAGATCCGCCGAAATACTCATGAACCTAAAGTGCCCAACCTTAGGCGATTTTAGGTAGTACAAAGACATGTATTTCAGCAAAGTTCTCGTTAGAACGGACAATTCGTTGGAATTCTGGAAAGAGAATTTTGTCAATGGACTACCAAAACACTTCTCAAGAAGAATCAAAGACAGTCTTAAGACAAAGTATAATGGAACAATTCTATGAAAAACTTTGTCATACGGAGCCATAGCATCTTTCATCATAGAAGAAGGACTCAGACTTTGCAATGAGTCAGAGATTCAAAACAAGCTCAATTCTTATATCAAACAGAAAAGAGCTTGAAAAATTTTGCGATCAATATGGATGCAAGGGGATAGAAGCTCCTTCGACCTCCAGAAGAAAGAAGGTCAAAACGTATCCAAAATCATATAGATCATACAGGCCTAGAGAAAAGTATCGGAGTAAACCCGTGCAATCTCAAAAGCCAACATATTCAACTACAAGATCACAAAGAAGCAAGAGAAATCAAGGAAGGTCACTATGCCAATAAGTGTCCGATCAGAGGAAAGATCAATGAGTTGGATATTGATCAAGAGCTTAAGAAACAGCTATTACGTTAGTTCTAATAGACTCAGAACAATCCAACGAGGGAGAAATCCTCGAACTTCAGGAAGAATTCGATTCATATTCCAGTACAGAATACGAATCAGAACAGGAAGGAAAAAGAACATGCGAATATCCAGCAAAAAATTGCTCCCTATTCTGATTCGAGCAAACATGCGAATATCTTTCAAAGACTTAGAGATGCAATGATGGTCTCTAAACCATAAGGGAAGAAAAAAATCCTTACAGACTCCAATCAGTTCTCCAAAGGTTCGAAAAACCTAGAGAACTAACTACCCAAAACTTTCAAAGAGAGATTAATAATCTCAGGCAAGAAGTACCAACGTTAAGATCTGACACTATTGGGTTTTATGTCCTAAAACTCATAGTTTGTAAATAAAAACATATTCTATTTTCAATAAAGTTTATTCAGTAAATATTGTTATTGAATGAAGTAAATTTTACGATCATTAATCTAAATCCAATAAACTAAGAATACTCTGGCTATAGTATGATTACTTAAACTATATGTAGAGACATAAGACTGGATCCAAGTTCAAGTATACAGTCAAAATGATCTATAGTACAGGGATAAGGCTGAGTACCTTATCCTAGGGACACTATGGTGCGGCCCACTTTTGTATATGATATAAACAATGTGATCACTAAATTGTACATGTGGAAACATGTGAGTGGGGGCGTCCTATGCAATGAGTATTGCATAAGATCAGACCATGAAGAAAATCACTCTCACTTCATAATACCGTTTACTGTTGAAACTGATTTTTTCACTCGATGACCTAGGTAACTCGACCTTAATTCTGAGCTAACTATGAACTCCTCTTTATTTAGAATTATCCTTAGATTTACATGGGTGAGAGTGGCCCCAGTTCACCGACTCAATAAGCCTCTCATTTCAAGGGTAAGACTGGGTGAATAGCTAGGGACATAGGGTGCAAGATAGAATTCACTCCTACCCGCTTTTAGGGATAGTAGAGAGGTTGTTCCCTTAAGTACTAACTCCAGGTCTTGAACAAGGGGCCCCACCCTCTCATTGGCCCGAGAGGGATTCGGTTTGGTGATTGGACCACAAATCAATTGTTCATTAGAGGATCAGTGGGACTTAAGGAACAAGAAGTAACTTTAGGGGTAAAACGATAAATTGACCCGGCTCTAGTTACGAACAACCTGTGAAGGATCGACTTACTAATCATGGTTATATCAAATGGACAGAAATATATTTATAGTGAGGGGAGTGCAACTACTAGGCTATAGTGGAGTGTCCTAGTAGTTAACGAATGTTGGTTAACAAGGTTAATGAGTTTAACCGGTTAATCTTGGATCGTTAGAGCCCATGATCTATAGGTCCATTAGGTCTCTCTGCTAGCTCATATCGGACTAAACCATAGAACAATGTGACGAGTGAGTTCGAAGTGTTCGAATTCAAATTAGGAAATATGCGCTACATATATACGATATATTTAACCGCATTTTTGTTTTATTTACGAATTAAACAAAAAGAGAGAATCGAACATATTTAAATAAGATTTAAATATTTTAATCAAATATGTGTCGGAATTGATTGGGATTGACATTTAAATTAATATTAAATATTAATTAAATAGTTTAATTAATCATTTAATATTACTTTAATTTGAAATTAATTATTCAAATTAATGGTTGAATTGAGGTGACGAAAGTCAAAATGTTGACTTCACTTAATGTAAAAATCCATGTTTGAGTAAGTGAAATAAACTCCACCAATTTGAGTGGAATTTTGAGTGTCAAAATTTGGTTAACTCAAACTTGCACCACATAATCTCAAACATTTGAGTAGAATTTTGAGTGTCAAAATTTAGTGATCTCAAATTTGCAAGAACATGCAAATATGACTCTATAAATAGAGTGATCAAGGTACATGTAACTTCTCCCCGGGAAAAACCAGGAGAAAGACTCTCACAAACTCTCTCTTCATATATACTAAATCCCTCCTAAGTTTAGTCACTCATCGGATTCCACAATCCCGTTCTAAAGTCGGAGAATAGTGAAGAAGACACTAGTGGTGGTTCGAAACCGGTTTCTGAGGAAAAGAGAATTTGAACTACAAAAGGTTAGTACTTAAAGACCTTGAGTTTTAATACTTATGCACATGCTAGTTATTTACTATAATTGATACTCTAAAAATGCCTAAGATCTAAATTGTTTCCGCATAAGTTATACTAACACCATCGTAACCTTATATATATATATTTTTTGTTATATATAATACCTTTAAACTAATTTATATATATTTTTAAAATTTTTATTTTTCTAATAGTTGGACTCTCAAACGGTTATATATTTTTTATTTTTGTTATGTACCATCCCTTTAAACTAATTTATATATATTTTTATTTTTCTAATATTGGTTATTATTTTTTATTTTTGTTATATATAATATTTTTAAATTAATCATTTTTATTGTTTATTTAATTTCATGATCCATCTTTAGTTCTCCCTAATAAATTGAAACTACAGCTCCACATGCTTAGTGTTAGCGTGAAACAACAGATTTTCTACTAAGCAAATCGTAGATAATCAACTTTCTAGAGCAAATCCTCCATTAAGAGTTTCAGTCATGTACTTTCTTGAGCTATTCCCGCTACTGCTCTATACTCCGCTTCTGTAGTTGACAAAGATACTATCTGTTATCTTTCGTTGCATCAAGAAATTGTTTCCAAATCGAGCTTGAACATATATCCAATGGTTTATTTTGAGTATCATGGTCTCTTGTATAGTCAACATCACATTATCCAACTAACTTAGAGTTTTTCCTTCTTTTGTATAAAGATAGTACTCAATTGTACCTTTGACATATCTCAGTATTTTTCAAGCTACTTCTAAATGAGGAATTATAAGAAATTCTAGAAACTATTACACTTTGCTTTGCTTGAGATTTTTTAGAATTAGAAAACTTAATCCGGTGGAAGAGTAATTGTAGTAGAGACTAGACAATGTAGACCTTATTTATTCCTAAAATATCTAAATCTTTGTTATAAAAATACTTAAATATCTTTAGTCTTAAAATATCTAGACAATGAGTTCATACAAATGTCGATAATATTTTACATAATACATTCATAGTGTCATAAATGAATGCGATGTTAAGTTTCATGACGACCTAAGTTAGTAAAGTTTCATGACAATCACGTCTTATGATAATCATAGTTAATAAAGTAGGAAAATCTTCGCCATTTTTACTCCCATCCATGGTTTATGACCTAAACATGCTCTCATGAACTTTAAAATTTTCATCCATTCATATCTCAATATATTAGGCCATAGATTTCATGAATAGCAGATATCATTTAGGGGTGAATTTGATAATTTATCGGTTTTAGGTCATATTAGGGGTTTAGGGAATAAAACGTAAAATCGAGCACCTTATCATGTGGTTCTTTACCTTAATTTTATCTTAACTCAACCGAGAGGACTACTTACTCGCTCACTTGTGTTCGGGCTCTCGACTTCCATGCATTCGACATTCCAAATTTCTGCAAACTCCTTGAGTGGATCCTAAATTAAGTCAAAATAGGAATAACATTAACAATGGATTAGAAATGGGAGTTGGGGATAGTGAATTCTTCATTCGTAACTTGAATTCTATGCTACCTCAGTCCCCGAATCATTTTAGGAAATTGGAGTACACAATCCTATTTCAACACTATATTCATGCATTAGTATTAGAACTGAGGGATAATTTTGCATATAAAGTTTTAAGTTTTATTGGTTTTCTTACTGAGTGTGAGACAATAAGCGTTATTAATTTGGTCAAGTTTAAGAAAATGGTCAGTGCTTTCTTTGTTTACGAGAATCGTTAGTAGTTTTTAATTTGAGGAGAAAGTTTAAGAAATTTGTTTGGATTTTCGCTCTTATATAATAAGAATGTTTTATTTCCAACAACAAAAATAATATCCCAAATTATTATTATTTTTTTCTTCAAAATTTCCATCTTCATAATCTAATAAAAATTGGAAACTTACATTTTCCCCCTTCCTCCTTTAATTTCTTTTGGTATTACAATAACTCTACATGGAGACGTGCAAATACTAAAAATTATATAGAGACATAAAACCCCCTCTTGAAAATGGTCTCAACTTTTGTCCGACAAAAAAAAAAAAAAAAAAAAAAAAAATCCCATCGTTTCTTATACGCAAAGGAAAGCTTTGAAAGCGTATATGAGATTTATATTTTCACTCGTACTATTCATTTAGAACCAATTTTTTAAAAAAGAAAAATGATTATGAAACGAATAATAAAAAATTCATTCGTGATAATTTATACGTAATCAATCAAAAATCAAAAAACTTGTAAGTAAAATTAGTTTTATATAAAGGTAACCAAACACAAGAATTTTATTGCAAACTATTATTATAAAAAAGAAAAATTGGTGAAGTTTTAGTCTCCGGCAAGAAAAGGGTTGGTAGAGTAAAGGGCGTATGTCCGGAAGGAGAATCATGCAGTGTACGGAGATTGTGTTTTCTTCGTGGGTATCCATGACAAAGTGGCATAAGGGTTTCTTAATTTAGTTGGCAAAGCATATATAGCAATCAAATGCATGAAACACGAAAATCCCTTTCTTTATAGACTATTGGTTTAAAGTGATGTAGTTGTGTAAGAGGGATTAGAGGTATCAAACTATTTGTACAGATATGAAAACGAAATTTCAATGCATTCCTTTATCGAGCAATTACAAATGTTTATGTTCGGTTTTTCATGTTTGATATACTAACCTCGTCTTTCGAATCTTGGACTGTGATAAAAAAACATACAACTAAAAACAAAATGAAATATAATTATAAGTTGGTGTTGTTCAAGCTTATTTTAATAGGGAATAGGTTCATGATATATATTTAAACCAAAATACAAAACACCCAAAAAAATATAAATTAGACTGACGTTCCGAGAAAATTTCGTTTGTGACCACACAACTTTCGAACGCTCTCCATCTTCGACCGACCGTCAATAAACACTTGAGAAATAAATAAGGAAAGAGGTGAGTATAAAAATACCTACTAATCAACCTACTTGTAGGCTTTCATCGGATCCAATTTTTAGTAAGTTAGGACGCGCTTTTCTTTAGAGAGGAGAGAGAAGTAGACTTTTAAAAAAGTAACCACCGACCTACTTTAATCCGGGACTTATGGCTACATGGGTAGTTATGTAACATCCGAGCTTGACAGGTACGCTATAGAGTTTGGGACCACTATTGCAAAGAAAGATAGACTAGAATTAGATTACCTCTTAAAATCAAAGATCGAAGTGTTCTAAATTGAGTTACTCCACGATCGAACTTGATCAAAACTTGATTGAATGACTCAGATTCAATCTATCACAAGAATAGCTTGAAACTTAGAAATGACAAAGATGATACTCAAATTTCTATGCGTAAAAGTCTCACTCCAATATCTCAATTTCATTCCTCCAAAATTTGACTTTTACATAATAATTTTTTGGTATTTATAGTCCAACGACCACAAGTTAGTGGTTAGAATTTAATCTCACTCCATTTAAATTTACACAAAAGGAGAAGTCTATACAAATAACTTCCACCCTTTTGCCCCTTACAATAATTATGAAATTAAAATAATAAATAAAGTTTCTAATAACTTATCAGGTGTAATTGATAGCAATCTCATCCACTATTTCAACGGTGCAAATATTCATTTCTGAACCTCCAAATGGTCATTTCTCAATCGAATTAGCTTGTAACACATAAAATTATGGTTGAAGAATGAATGCTTGTTGAATCTTCTTAGCCTTGAATCATGTAATAGGTCTAGTTTGGAGCATTTGGAACACCATGATTCTTATCAAGCAGGCTAGCACTCACCATGTTGTCTCCACCTGTTAGTTAAAATTTGTTGAGGTAGCACCTCAATATCAAACATCGGTTATTGCTGCATAGGCTCAGCTAGCTACCCAAGACTGCACACAAAAAGAGCAATACACTTAGAGCCTAGAGTAAAGTTTGTGGCTTCCTGACTAGGTCAAAGATGCGATAAGAGCCTACAAATAGGTTGGTTACTGGGCCTACAAGTAGTTCGATATCTAGGACATGCTAGAATTCAAGCATAACTTTCCTAGATGGTTAGATTATGCATGAATAGGACTTGATGAGGACAATTTAGATGAGAATGTTGTGTATGTTTTGGAAAATTATTGAACCGCCCCTAGGATGAGATTTTTAAGATGCATGTTGTTTTAAATGTATTCCGTTGCACTAGAAAAGATGATGTGATGTTTTAATCTATTCTATGAGTGGTTGATGGATGTTATCTCTCCGTTGAGCGTATGAATGTTTAGATAATGTATTTCACGCTTTAAATGAACCTTTGAACTCTAGTATAAGAAAGCCGAGTTTATTTTAAATTTTAATTTTTTAAAATTAAAGAAAAATTAATTATCTATATTTAATGAGTGTTGTTAACTAAGTCATAAAGACGATCCAAAAATATAAAAATCTCTATTTTCGTGCTAGAAATACAGCTCGACTTTATGACTTTATGATTTTTGGGTAACATATTAGTGTGATCAACTAATCACCAAAATCACACCTATCTATATTGGCAACATTATGTTAGTAAAGAGAATTGTGTGAGATTTGGAAAGTAAATAGCTATACCTATTGGTTTAATTAGGGTTATGTTATGTTCACTAAATGTGTGCTCACTTGAATACTAACCAAGTTTCTTCTCATACCAAAAGCATCCAACATTTTAACAAATAATCCACTTGTGATATCAAATTAAATGGTGGACAACATGAGCTTATCCATAATAATTAAGGTTCTACACTCTTCATGTGTTATAGTCTAATTGAAAACGAAAAACAAATCTTCCGTCCACTTCTTCGATTTAGTTGGCTTAACTTGATCATTTTGAAAGCATTCGACCGAAAAAATAGTCAAGAAAAGTAGGTTCCACCTATTATTAACCATGCTGCAAGTGATTATATTTTCGACTCTATTGGGATCACTTATTGAATATGATAAGGAACTCTTGAGATCTGATCGAACAACCCTGTTGAAAACATGACCTTCCAATCTAACTTTTCTAAGAACTCCAAAAAACGATAAGAAAAAAATAAACCTCAAGGAAAAGTAATATTCGGATTACCTTGTTGATTAACTATCTCAAGACAAGAACACTTATTTGAGACTCGAATCACTCCATAAGTAAGATTGAACATGTCAAGTTTGAATGATTCTAAACATGCAGCATAGACTACATACAATTGCAAATAAACTTAGTCATTGGCTAAATGAAAACACAAATGTCTTTTTCACTACATTTTCCAAGTTTATTTTACAAAGACAACATACATGTTTTTATGACCATATTAGCCACTATTCAACCCTTACCTTCCACGACACATTTCAAGAGTTTTAATCTTCATATTTTATGACCATAATTAGTCACTCGGTAAATGTAACCCTAAACTAAATAAAAGTCTTAAACTAGGTTAAAGAAAAATCATAACTCTAAATTATCATCCACCCAACACTTGTAACCGTCTAAGAATAAATGAAACTCATTCTCTTTAAAGTTCATATAGATGTCTTAACCTTTTTTATTGCTCATTCTATGTTTGTTCTTTTTTCAAGTAAAGGCAAGAGTCTCATGTATAACTACGACGACTCAACTTGATTACACACACTTAAAACGGGAGACCTCTTTAAAATAACCGTAAAATTTATTACAACTAACGTAAGTATCGCCATTTCTTTTGACAATTTCGCTCGAATGAAATGATTAATTATAAAGAAGGATGTATGGAATTAGCAAAGAAACACTTAAAAGAGTCTTTATTGTTGAAGCACACAAATTTGGATAGCATCTAAGGCAAGGAGTGTAGCAATGCAATTTCTTGATCACACCTATTACAAATAAAAATTTGAGGAACTTGTTGTTCATTTGGTATTTGAACACACCTTGTATGCTGCCAAATTTCACATATATCACAAGCTACCATCCTCTCCCCATCATCTTCCACAGCTCCACAAACACACTCCATAATTCTCTTCTCAATTCCATCATTATTGTTTATCAAAACCCTCCCTTCATCTTCTCCACTTCCTTCAAACACCAACTTCCCACCAACTTCCATCAACTCAAACACTAAATCCCTCCCTTTTGCCTCCAAATCCACTATCCTTTCCACTACAAACCTACTCAATCCCCAATACATTTCCTTGAAGTTCCTTTCCACCTCCTTCTTTAGCTCATCAATGGTGCCATTGTTCTTCAATCCAATGCATTCATATGGAAGTGTTGTTGTTGCTTCTTGTCTTTTCACTCTAATTGTGCACAATATGTGTTGTTTGCCTTCCGTTTCGAGCTTGGATTTCACCTGTGGCTCGGTCGTATACTCCTTGACCAGGAACTTCGAGTCGAGGATGATCTCAGAAGCCATTGTTAGAGTGGGAAGGATTCCTTTAGCTTGCAATGCCTTTTGGTCTCCAAGAATGTATTTGTAGACGTTGGATATATCCTTAGCCAACTCCGCTCTCCCAACTATACACCTTGTTCAAAATGTAAATGAAAAATAATAATAATTATAATAAATTAATTTTCTATTACATTTAAAGCTTTTGAAGTTAATGGTAAATTAACAAACCTAGGTTTCATTTGAACGCTACTACAAACATCTTGCAAGCAATACTCAAGCACTTTGGTCACCGGATTTAGTGTTCTTCGTACCAAATAATTTCCAACAACATGATTTCCCAATGATTTCAACACAAAATCCAACAACCCCGTATCGCCGATATAAATACGAGCGGCATCCCGTACCTCCTGTCGTGATACCCATCGAAATTCGGCTCGTTTCAATGCCTCGACGATGACTCGAACCGCCATCTCAACACGCTTTGGGGACCATCGAGATGAGTTTTCGAGCAAGAATCCAGGCAAGGTATGGGAGTGTTGTTGTAAGGAATTTTGTGTGGGGAGAGGGGATTTGAGATTGAGCATGAATTGGAGGAGGTCTTGGAGGGTGTGAAGAGGGTGGATGGAGAGGGATTGGTACTTAGAGAAAATGAAGGGAATGTGTGGATGAGCAATGACAAGGTGGTGGAGAAGTAGCGAAAGAGGGAGGGTTTGAAGGGCTTCAATGGCTCTTTGGTTCATTTGAATGGTGACTTTGAATGCACCACGGCTGAATTTGTAGCCCCATTGGGCAAACCATGGCTGGCCATAAGCAATGCTGTGGAGTAGCCTCAGTTCCATTCCCTTCTTTTGTGCAATATCCCTCAAACTCACCTTTCTATGTTGCGTTTCTCATCAAAGTAAATGAATATTTAAGATATGATTATGTCAAATACGTATCAAAATTGTTGTAAAAGTAAGTAAGTTTTATAAAATAGGCCTAACCTTGCTTTAAGTGCATTGCACAAGCGATCCCAAAAGTCCATCACAATGTAGCCGGGTAAAGAATTGCCCATTTCAAGGCCATTAAGACACAGCAAATGGCCGAAGCCATTGGAGTGGAAAACCCCATGAAGAATATGGCCTTGTAATTCCATCAGCCTCGAACTCAACATGCTTTTGCTGTTTGAAGAAGCAGCCATCATCGTCTCCTTTGATGGCAACACAAAGTGATATCTTTTATTGCATATCATATGATGTCCCCACCCTGAAAGTGTATTGCCCCAATTTAGAATACTATTACACACCTCAATCAATAAATAACTCATCACAAATGAATATTATTGATGTAGTACTTATATTTTAGTAATAAACTTTTAAAAAAAAACAATTTAATAAGAGAATTAAATTAAATTATATTTAATTAATATTAAAAAAAATTCAAAGAAATAAATACTAAATGTTTGATCAAAATGAAAAAAAAAAAAAAAAGAACTTACCAACATACTGGCATTGTTTGCAGTGCCTGGCGGCCGCGGTAGCCGCCTCAGCCGGCTCCTCCACCACAAACAGCACGACATGGAAGGGGGGGTGGCGCTGAACCTGCAGGCGAAAGGACCAACACCGGAAGCGGTTGGGAGACTCTCCAGTTTCCCAGTGGCCGAACCCTAGGAGAGCCTCCACGTTCTCCCAGAAGCGGCCGAGAAAGTGGGTAGGATGGCCATTCTTCCCGAAGGTCTTGAAGCGGAACACCCTGTCTCCGCGGGTGGTGGTGGTGGTGGTGGTGGCGGGTCTCCTCCTCTTCCCGGGGATGAGGTCCGCCATGGTGTGGGGGAATTGAAGGAGATTGGGGAAAGAGGTGGATTTATAAGGGGAGGCATGAGTTAAAAAAAGTGGGAGTGGTGGTGTGCATGATGGGGTATTGAGGAATCTAAAATATAGGGGGCATGCTTTTGGAGAAGCTCAGAATTTTGTTGTGTGGGTATTAGAAAATTGGGAATGCTCCGCCAATTTTTGAGGTCGGTTGGGGGAGATAGATTGGACTTTATAATTAAACGCACACTTTCTTGGCTAACTACCCTTTTGGATTTCCCATTTTACTATTTACCAAACAAAAATATGAACTCATTTGGATCAACTTTTTAAGTTCACACCTCCCATTTTGTTTCCGTTTGGGTTGGGTTCAACTTTTTAAAAATCGAAAATTTGAGTTGTTCACATAGTTTTGGTAGAGGAAACTTGACCAACTCGATTCAATTTTACTTGACTTTTAAGATTATAATATTTGACTTTTATAAGTAGGGTGAGGTGTGAATATTTTAGTTTTATGAAATTTTAATTATTAATCTAGTAAATAAGGTTTTTTTTTTTTAAATAATTAAAAAAAACAACTTCATAACTCAATCAAACTCAATTTAAAAATGGAGGGTTGGGTTGGGTTGGGTTGGGTCCTAAACTCTATTCTTGTTAGGTACAAATCCAACCAACTTGATTTTAAATTGGTTCAAAAGATTTTGAGTAAGGAACGATTTTATATGCTTTCAAAGAAAGTTGGAAAGAACTTTAGCTAACCCAACCAACTTGATTTCGAATGGGTTCAAATGATTTTAAGTTGGGAACGATTTTATATGCTTTCAAAGAAATTTCGATAGAACTTTAGCTAACCCAACCAACTTGATTTTTCTAATTGGTTCAAATGATTTTGAGTCAAGAACGATTTTATATGCTTAGTTAAAGTGGTAGCTTGTATCCTATTTAAATATTGTTAGGAGTTAGTTGGTAACTTGTATCGTATTAAATATTGTGAACATTAATTTTTGATCTTACTCTTATTTCTCATTCTTAACATGGTATTAGAGCACCAATCTTTGGTGTTCTTAAATATCAAAATTTCTTTTATTTCTTTTAATCGCAAAATCAGCCAAATATAGCTTCAAAACCATTATACACATCCCTACTACATTCAACACTCTCATATGCACTTGTTCCAATCAAATTAAATGGGATAAATTACCAATTCAGGAGTAAATGAGCTATGCATGCCCTTATTGCAAAAAGAAAATTGGTTTCATTGATGGCACAATTGAAGAACCATCTCAAGAGGCAAATTCAAAAGAATTTAAACTCGGGAACCAGTGTCGCAGTATGGTATAATTTTGGTTAACTCATTCAGTTGAACTAGATATTGCTGAAAGTATTATTCACGCCAAGACAGCTGATCAAGTGTGGATTGATCTTCATGATCAATTCTCACAAAAGAATGCTCCAGCAATTTTTCAAATACAAATGTTATAGCAATGATATCACAATGAACCATGGCACTGTCAGCATGTTTCACCAACCTCAAAGCATTTTGCGATGAATTGAAAGCGAGACAAGTTGATGCAACAACTCAGGGGGCTCAATGAGTCTTATAAAATGGCGAGGTCTAACATGTTGATGATGACTCCATTACCTAATGTGAGGCAAGCCTATTCATTACTTGTACAAGAAGATATGCAATGTCAGGTAACTTCTGAATCTATTGAGAATTTATCAACTGTACAGCAATGCGAAGAAGGCAACATATTCAAAATTTACAAGGACAAATTATGTGAACACTGCAATAGAACTGGTTATACAATCGATGAGTGTTGAATCCTTAAGTTTTACTATAAACTTTGTGATAAAAAGGGACATACAAAAATTTGATGTTGATAGAAAAATAATTCTGGAAAGATAGTACAAGTCAATCAACGCAGCAATCATGGATATCGATCATCTGCAAATATGATTGATGCTTCTCAGCTGAATAGAGAAGAACAGTCCGTCACTTAATTTCATTTCAAATTTTTCTTCTAAGCAATTACATCAGATAGCGCAAGCCTTATCTACACTCAATCGTCATCCTTCTGGTAATTCTAACAGTTACATCAATGTTGCAAATTTGTTTTTAGTATCTACATGATCCATTAACTTAGCTAGTTCTAATTTATGGATTCTTAATAATGGAGCTACCGATCATAATATCTGAAGCTTCTGTTATGACTAAACCAAAGACTGCAATCAATTTTACAGTAAATTTGCCTAATGGGGGGACAACACATGTGTCACATACTAGCAATGTTTCCTTTAATCTTGACCTTAAATTAAATAATTTTTATGTGTACCTTCATTCAATTTAAACATGATGTTCATAAGCAAACTACCAATGACTTGAAATGTTCTCACCTTCTATCCTAATTCTTGTGTTATGCAGGACTTGGCTACGGGTAAGATGATTGGCTCAGGTAAAAAATTTGGAGGTCTCTATCATATTTCTTCCTCTCTAATCAAACCTTCAGCTTATCAAGTATTTCGGTCATATGATTTGTGGCATTTACACCTAGGTCATCCTTCATTTTTTCGTTTTAAATTTCTAGTTGATCAATTGGCCCATTAGCAAAACAAACTAGTTGTCTTTTCTAAGAACCTCAATAACAACACATTTTGTCTTTGATATGTTAAATTGTGATGTTTGGGGACCTATAAAATCCCTACCCATTCTGGTTTGCGTTTCTTTCTCACCGTTGATGATTTTACTCAATATACTTGGATTTTTCTTATACAACATAAATAGGAAGTACAACATTTGTTAATGAACTTTGTTAAATTCGCTCAAATCCAATTTCACATTACTATCAAGATAGTACGATCAGACAATGGGACTGGGTTTCTATCTTAGCTACCATTTTTTACTTCTTGTGGCATTGAATTTCTATACTCCATAACAAAATGGAGTTGTAGAACAATAGCATCGGCATATTCTAAATGTAGCTAGGTCTTTTATCTTTCAGTCACATGTTCCACTTCATTTTTGGGGAGAATGCATTTTAACGGTTCTTTATTTTATAAATAGAACATCTTCACCATATTTGTGCAATTTTCTCCCTTGTCTTTTGTGGAAGTATTTATCCAATATTGTTTAAGTCTCTCTGAAAACCACAGTGCTTTCATTGCGCCACTCTGATCACTAGTTAGGTGGTTTGAGCATCTTGAATCAATAACCTAATCATCCTCATAATTTGCATTCTCTTCCATCATTGCCATGAGTGTTAGTTGATCTTCTTTTAAGGAATATAGTACCTCTACATCCCATTAATCCTCCATTTCCATTTTGGAGGTTGCTGCATTGTTCTCAATGAACTTTTTCTTAGATCAAAAATCCTTAAACATATACCCTTCTTCCCAAATTGAAGCAAATGTCTTCAAATTTTCTTGAAAACTCTTGTTGTAATTCTTCTTAACTCTCCTAAGTTGTGCGATTCCTTGGTGACTTTTGTCTTTGTCACCATTTTTGTATCCATGTGGCTTATTGTTGCTCTGACTTTCATTTGTGTAGAGTGTTTCTTTTTCACCCTTGAGCGTGATGTCTCCCATTTTCTTAGTCATGGCTTTTTGGCTAGCTAGCAAAGTTTCAAACTCTATAAGTTAGACCATCCTTGTATAGCAATAACAAAACTTCTATACTCTGATTGCAATCCACAAATGATAACCTTTTCATTTGAACTTCTCCAATGACGAGTTCAGTAATGTCTCAAATATCAACTTGACTTTGTCTCAAATATCAACTTGACTTTGTCTCAAAGATCAACTTGACGAGTTCTGTAATACTATATAATAGTCAATTTCATTCTTCAATAGAAAGTGAGATTTCTTCCAATTTATCTGATCTTTCCAGTTTTCTCTCTTTGTTCGTAACATTGTGGTATTAGAGCCATGCCCTAAACTAGTTAAAACTAGAAGCAGCAGCCTCCTACGTGTGTCATAATAAAAGTATGTCGATGGAGAGTCCATTTGTGCAGCCTGCAATTCCGAAATTTGATGGGTACTATAATCATTGGGTGATGCTCATGGAAAACTTTTTGCATTCAGAGGAGTACTGGGATTTGGTGGAGAACGGGATTTCTGCAGCAACAGAAGACATCGTTTTCACAGATGCCCAGAAGAAGCACATTGAAGATCAGAGGTTGAAAGATTTGAAAGCAATGAATTATCTATTTCAAGCATTAGATCGTTCGATCTTGGAGACAATCCTCAACAAGGATACAGCAAAAAACATATAGGACTCTAAGAAGCATAAATATCAAGGTTCGACACGAGTAAAGCGTGCACATTTGCAAGCTCTTTGGAAGGAGTTTGAAATGCTTCACATGAAGGCAGGAGAATCAATAAATGAGTATTTTGCTCGGACCCTTAGCATAGCCAATAAGATGAAAATAAATGGTGAGAACAAAGGAGATGATGAAGTTGTTGAAAAGATTCTGAGATCTATGACTCCCAAGTTTGATTATATTGTTTGTTCCATTGAGGAGTCCAAGAATACAACCATCTTAACCATTTATGAGTTGCAAAGCAATTTGCTTGTGCATGAACAACGCATGAGTTCTCATGTTGAAGAAGAACACGCTTTGAAGATCATTCATGGTGAACAACCTGGAGGAAGGAGTCAAGGTCGTGGAAGCTTTAGAGGCAGAGGAAGGGGACGAGGCAGACAAACCTTCAACAAGGCCACAATGGAGTGCTATAATTGTCACAAGCTAGGACATTTTCAATGGGAATGTCAAAGCAAGGAGAATGAGACAAACTATGTAGAGACTCAAGAAGAGATGCGTTAATGGCTTACGTGAATATGAATAAGGCAATAGAGAAGATATGTGGTCCCTTGTCTCGAGATGTAGCAATCATATGTGTGGAAAGAAGGAATATTTTTTAGATTTTGATGGGAGTTTCAGAGATTCAGTGAAGTTGGGCAACAACTCAAGCATAGTTGTAACCGGAAAGGGTAATGTACGGCTGCAAGTGAATGGAATCATAATGATAATCACAGAAGTGTTCTATGTGCCAGAGTTGAGGAACAATTTGTTGAGTATTGGTAAATTGCAAGCAAAGGGGCTTACCTTTTTGTTTCAAAATGGAATGTGCAAGGTGTTTCATCTTGAGAGAGGCTTAATCATGAAGACAAAGATGTCCTCGAATCGAATGAACATACTGCATGCTATATCTCAGCCTGTAGCATCTACTTGTTTCAATACAATCACATAAGATATTGAGCAACTTTGGCACTGTAGATATGGACATTTGGGCTTTAAGGGATTAAAGACTCTTCAGCGAAAGAAGATGGTGGATGGTTTACCACAACTCAAATCTCCATTGAAACTGTGTAAAAATTGTCTGGAGGGTAAGCAACAAAGGCACTCGTTTCCAAAAAGAAGCACATGGCGAGCTTCAAAAATTCTCCAATTGGTGCATGCTGATATTTGTGGACCGATCAAACCCATCTCAAACAGCAAGAAAAGGTACTTGATTACTTTCACAGATGACTTCAGCACAAAAACATGGGTTTATTTCTTTATAGAAAAATCAGAAGCCTTTGCTGTATTTAAAAACTTTAAGAATCATGTTGAGAAGGAAACAAACTCATTTATTAAAGCCTCACAAACTGATCAAGGAGAAGAGTTTACATCCGAAGAATTCACCAATTTTTGTGATGTAAATGGTATACAAAGACAACTCACAGTTGTATACATGCCACTGCAGAACGGAGTTGCGAAACGAAAAAATAGAACTATTATGAATATGGTTCGTAGTATAATTTCAAAAAAGAAAATTCCGAAAAGTTTTTGGCCTGAAGCAATTAACTGGACTGTGCATGTACTGAATCGAAGTCCAACATTGGCTGTCAAAAATAAAACTCCAGAAGAAGCTTGGAATGGAGTCAAACCTTCAATTAAATATTTTAGAGTGTTTGGATGTATCTCTCATGTTCATGTGCCGACCGTAAAAGAACTAAGCTGGATGATAAGAGTTTGAGTTGTGTTTTGCTGAGAGAGTTAGTGAAGAATCAAAGGCTTACAAACTCTATGATCCAACTTCACAAAGGATCATAATAAGTAGGGATGTTGTATTCGAGGAAGATAAGAGTTGGGACTGGGATAAGACCTATGAAGAATCCATTATGTGCGATCTGGAATGAGGTGATCAAAAGGAGGCAGCAGATGTGTTTGATGAAAATGCAGAAGGGAGAGAATCTGATATGGAAGCTGCAAGGAAAATATTTCCTCTGGTTCTTTGGCTGAAGCAAGCTCTCCTTCTCCGGCTGAAGCAAACTCTCGGAGGAATTGGAGACCACTAGTCAGGATGAGAGACTATGCAACAGGAGAAGATCTTTATGAACAAGATAATGAAGCTCACTTGGCCATATCTACCACTACTGATCCTGTAAACTTTGAAGACGCATTGAAGAGTGAGAAATGGAGGCAAGCCATGGATTTGGAAATGGAAGCAATAAACAAAAATGACACATGGGAATTGATGGAGTTACCTGAGGGCGGAAAGAAGGTTGGAGTCAAATGGATTTATAAGACGAAATTCAATGAAAATGGGAAAGTCGACAAATACAAGGCTACGCTTGAGCAGAAATTCAATGAAAATGGTCTGTGTGGAGCAACCCTGTGGATATGTGCAAAAGGGACCTGAGCAGAAGGTTTACAAGTTAAAGAAAGCACTCTATAGGCTTAAGCAAGCTCCACGTGCTTGGTACAGCCGTATAGAAGCCTATTTTATGAAGGAAGGTTTTGAGAAGTGTGACTATGAGCACACTTTGTTCATCAAGAGAGGAAAAGAAGCCAAAGTATTAATTGTAAGTCTCTATGTCGATGATCTCATGTTTACTGGAAATGATGAATTAGTGTTTACCGAATTTAAAAATTCCACGAAAAATGAGTTTGACATGACAAATCTCGATAAGATGAGGTATTTTCTTGGCCTATAAATCTTACAAAAATCTAATGGTATTTTCATAAGTCAAAAGAAGTATGCTTTGGAGGTGCTTAAACGGTTTGGAATGGACAAAAGTAATTCTGTTCATAATCCTATTGTCCCTAGATGCAAACTTATGAAAGATGAAGATGGAATATAAGTGGACAAAACCTACTATAAGCAAGTTGTAGGCAGTCTTAATTATCTCACAGCAACTCGACCAGACATAATGTTTGCTGTGAGTCTGATCAGTAGATATAGGGAGAATCCCACTGAGCTTCATTTACAGCAGCAAAAAGGGTACTACGTTATTTGAAGGGAACAACTGGGTTTGGAATTTTCTATCGGAAAGGAGGAGATGATGATTTTGTTGCATACATAGACAGTGATTACGCTGGAGATTTGGATGAGAGAAAGAGTACTTCAGACTATGTGTTCTTGTTGAGTTCTGGAGCAGTGTCATAGTCATCAAAGAAACAACCAATAGTAAGTCTATCTTCCACAGAGGCAGAATTCATAGCTGCAGCTTCATGTGCATGTCAGGCAGTATATTTTAAAAGGGTGTTGGAAAAACTGGGTCAGAATCAAGACAAGTCAACTATTATTCGCTGTGATAGTAGCTCTGTTATCAAGCTTTCAAAAAACCCAGTAATGCACGGTCGGAGTAAACACATAGATGTGCGTGTCCATTTCCTTCGAGAGCTCACAAAGGCTGGCACTGTGGAGTTGGTGCATTGTGGCACACAGGAACAGGTAGCTGATGTGATGACTAAACCACTAAAATTGGATGCTTTCTTGAAGTTGAGAGAACTATTGGGAGTCTGTTCTGAAGTGACGTAGATATAAACTGATTACTATTTGGGTTCAGTTTAGATTGATTTAGATTTGATTTAGTTATTTGAATTAGATTAGATTTAGTCATACCAGATTTAGTGGATTTGATTTGTTTTTTTTATGTATTCTATAATACTACATAATAACTCATTTCATTCTTCAATAAAGAGTGAGATTTCTTCCAATTTATTTGATCTTTCTAGTTTTCTCTCTCTGTTCCTAACAGAGCAATCGTCATGTCAGGTTGTGAGATTGATAATAAATCGTCTCTAGAAGTTGTATCCTCGTATCATCTTCTTTAAGAAAAACATCACGAACGTGTTCTATGCTTCTTTTGGTGTCTTGTCATCCTAAATGTGCTCCAACATCTCTTCTTCAACTGTGGTCTTTAAGAAAAATATTGTTTTGTCTGCTTTGATTCTCCTTTTGTAAAATGCGTCATTGGGATCTTCCTCTGGCGGCCTAATTTCGCTTCTGTCAATGATTTCTCAGAGGTCTTGTCCTAGTAGATAAGACATCATGCATGTTGCTCATGTGTTGTAGTTGTTGCCACTGAGTCTCTTAATTCCTCCAACGACTTGGAGATCACTCATTGTGCTGGTGAACCTCAATAATACCAAACAAACTTTTTCAACACAGAACTGCAGTATCACGAACTACTCATGACATAAAGAAGCTCACTTACTATTAATCTCAAGAAATTGTTTATGATGTGGAAGATCAGATAAAGCTGCAATAACATAGCATACTAAGAATTTCAAAAGATCCAACAACTTATACCAACGTTATTTGATTTCATATTGTTGAACACAACTCTTTTGTGAGAATACTCACACTCTTTATTACGACCAATCAAGAAAGATGACAAGACACCCTATAGAAAGTACTACACTATTCCAGATTGCTTGGAATGAAAACTTAGTAGGGTGGATGAGTATTTATTGTATAGATGACTTATTTCTAAAATACCTAATTTTTTCTTCTAACATACATAGATAACAAGCTAATACAATTATTGGGTTAGTGGTGGTTGGGCTAGTGATATTTTAACCGTCTTCTCCAATCAAACAAATTTATCATTGCTTTGACACGAAAGTCAAGTGTGTTTTGACCGACAAGAATTGGGCATCATAAAAGGGAATATCCCCATTTAAAAATATGGATCATGAATCAATTATAATTTTGAAATGTTTATCACTAAAGAACCAATAAACATGACTAGGAGATGAGAATAAAAGAAAGATAGGTAAAGCTAAATTTTTTATACCAAAGAACATGATATCAACTTTTTTGATGGAGTATACATGGATAAGAGGGGGTAACTTTCAAACCAAAGTGAATTGATACTCAACTATGCAAAAGCCATCATAGACCTCTCTAATATGCATGCCATAATTAGTAATGTGATGATTAGATAAGGAATTACTTTAAGATCAAAGAATTTGTTCTTACTTCAAGATTAAAACAATCACCAAATTCCTTAACCAATATTTGAATGTTTAGCAAACATGGAAGACAAACAATACTTATAATCGCATATGCACTACACAAAATAAAATCACTAAAACAATTAAGTAATGATAATATTCTTCCTAACAAAATTTGATCTAAAAATCTAATTACTAGTGGATGATGAAAATGTTATTTTGCATGCTTGTATGATGTAATATAAAAAATTCTAATTACAATTATTTTACTTTTGTTAATTTAAAAAATATATGATGTAATATATTATAAATTCTATGATATTGTAAACTAATAGATTGAAAAAGGTTATATCATAAAGCGTTTTCATAAAATAGTTCATTATAGTTTAGATTAGATCTAATACTGAGTTGTGACAAACTATTTTATGTGTTATGAATATATATAAAATACTAATTTAGAATATTAATTGTTGAACGAGTTCATGAAAACGTTCTCAATTCATATTAGATCTCTCTCCTTGGCATAAAATCTTAAACTAATTTGAGAAAATTAATAAAGCACTTATCACACCGAGTAAATGAGAGACCAAAACCATATTCAAATAAAAGTGACCATTAGGATAGAATAGTTATAAATAAGCTTACTAGAATTGAACTAAAAGACTCACGTTGATTTGGACAAAGCGTGTAAGGAGTAAATAACATAGCTATGTTCAACGAGAGGTTGGTGAATGTCGGGGTCATCAAGTGCCAAATTTGAATTATTCGAATTCAAAACATGGGTGGTTGCTCCAACATAGCTAGTGAGAATAAGTTGAAATGCATGATTTAACATATGATAATAGAGTAGAACATTAAAAATGTGAATGAAATGGTCCTGAAATAATGATTGAAAAGAAAACATGATAAATTGTAGGCTAAACAAAATAGAATGATTCCCTAAAGCATAGAAATTTGCAGAATATATTCTGGAAATAAAAGAGCACAAAAGAAGAAACTTGGATGAGATAGCAAGTATATAATTATATCTCTTTTACCACAAAAGTGATGGCATGCTTTGGGTAATACCGAAGCTTACTAATATTCCATTGTTTGTAAATATATAAGTATAAAACGCAGCGCCCAAAGGCATTCCATCATAACCCATCATGCAATATTCTTGCTATTCAATCCCCTTTTTGTTTGTAATTGGCATTGTCCTGTCCCCAACCACAGCCCTCGCCCATCAGCACAGCCACCGATGCACCGCCAAATTCTACGAGCTCACCAAGAGCAAGAACATGTCACGCTGCCTCAGGCTCCCCACCCTGGGCGCGGAGATGGGTTGGAGCGCCCCATCATTGAAGAATTGCCACCATGTGTTTGAAGTGGTGTTTGGCGCCCCATTGAGAGAGGAGAAGGGGTGGATGGCATGGGGCGTGAACCCTACGCTGGAGGGTCGGATGGTGGGGACCAGAGCCGCCATTGGCATCAAGGACCCTTCTGGACCGCCTCACTGCAAGACTTATAGTGTGGGGTACGAGACGAGGAGGGCATGCGGGCCGCTTCGGCCGAGGGATGTGGAGGAGATGAAGTGCTTGAGATTTGAATATGATAATAGGACAGAGTACTATTATTTGACGGCTACTCTGAATCTGTCTTCTACGGATTATAATGTTTCCAAGCTGCATATTGTGTGGCAGAGTGGATTTGATGCTGATGGGGATGTGCCCAAGAAGCATGTCTCTGATTTGAAGCATATTGATAGCTTTGAGACAATTGATTTGGTTTCTGGACAATGTTCTGATATGGCCTTCATCAAGATTTACCTCAGACAGGTATGGATGGATGGATCGATCAATCTCTCTCTCGATTGATCGATCGATCAATTAATCATGGGTTTATAAGTCAGGAACGAGACATTTCAAAAAAACAAAAAAACAAAGTTACGAGAACTTATGCAGTTCTCAGAAGTCAGTGATTGTTAATTATGTTAATTATGTTGTTTGTTTGTTTGGTCAGGTGCATGGGATAATGAACATAATAGGGTGGGGAACAATGTTGCCAGTGGGAGTGATAATTGCAAGATTCTTCAGGGAATTCCCATTCGAAACGACGGATAGATGGTACTACTTTCATGTATCCTGCCAATCCATAGGATTCTCAATTGGCGCCATCAGTTGGGGCATTGGAATATGGCTCGCTCATTCATCCCCTCACCACATTTTCTTCACCCATCACGTCCTCGGCATCATCATTTTCGTATTCGCCACATTACAAGTCTTTCTCTTTCTCTTTCTCTTTCTCTTTCTCTTTCTCTTTCTCTTTCTCTTTTAAAATCTTCCTTAATTTTGATTCATAACACTAACATCATAACATCCCTTTACATCGTAGACATTGGCTATAAGGTTCAAGCCAGGGAAGACCGACGACTTCCGAAAAGTGTGGAACATCTACCATCATTTTCTAGGATATGCTTTACTACCACTCATATTCATAAACATATTTGAAGGAATTAGAATTTTGAAACCGGACAATAAGAAGACATGGAAGTTGGCAGTGATTGGAATTCTTACAGCTTTGGGAGTTATCACTTTCATTCTTGAGGCTTATACTTGGAAAAAGTTTATTGATGATAAGAAGAAGGAGGAACAAAAGAAGGAGGAACAAAAGAAGAAGGACGCCATGAGGATTTGTGAATCAACAAATAAAGATCAACGTGGTGGTTCAATAAATAAACATCAACATGGTTCAGAAATAAATCATGATGGTTCAGAAGGACAACATCCAGTCTCATCACAACATCCGCATGCCAACACACCCTCAACACAACCAACACAACGGGGGAACAACACATCAAACATTTGAATATTGTAACCATACAATTACTTTTTTGTGTATGAAGCTGTTCTGTGTGGGTTTTGTTAGGTCGCACTGAGTAAGCATTATCAATAATTATTCTCGTGGTCGACTATATGTGTTTCATTCTATTTTAATCTTTATCTGTTGCATGTAATCTTATAATTAAATACCAAGCACATTGATTAACGAGTACACCTTTTAGAAAGAAAAGAAAAAAAATCTATGACCTTAAAATGGCACTCAAATGGTTGAACTAAGGAACTAGAACTTATTCAAATCATTTCATTGCACATGTTGAACTAAAAAAACAAACATCAATCAACTTTCTCAATAATATTGTCAACCAAAGGATCGGGAGTCGTATACGCTATCTGTTTTGAGGGCATAAATCTAATTAAATTTACACATCAAACCTGGTATAAAGGCAAAAGAAAACTCACATGTCAGTCCATCAGAAAGGCAGAAAATCACAGATTGGCTGAAGGGTTAGTCAACAATTCCAGTGATTTCTTCAAGTGCTCTACTGCAATTGAAACATCATCAAACGCCAGAGCCCCTACAGCAAACCTCGCAGCCTTGTGTGCCTCAGCGATTTTCTCAGGAGGTGGCTGGTAGTTGCTGTCGTAATGGTACGACTTGGTTGGAGCCGGGGCAGGTTGAGGTTCCAACGTCGTCCCGTCTCTGCCATTTGAATGATATTGGGAAGCTGATGGGTAGCTAGCAGGAGGAGGGGTCACTTGAGAAGAGTATGAAGAATCGGAACCATGGTAATAGTTCAGATTGTGAGAAGGGGCCGCTGGGAGGCTGCTTTCCGAGAAACTTGGATAAGATTGAAAATGGGGATAGGAGTAATTTTGGGAGGTTTCATCAGAAGGATAGTTATGAGGCAAAGGCTGTTGTTGAGGCTCTTGTGAGTAGGATTGTACGTGGTGGAATGGCTGAGAATAAGAGGAAACATCTGGTTCATTCCTGGTAGGAGGTAGATGAAAATCATGGGATGGATAACCAGATGCTGGGTATGATGGAATATTTGGAGGGTGCTGGTGATTATCGACTTCATTATGGAATCGGGTGGGCGGAGACGTGTTTAAAGAAGTGTGGTTGTTCATGTTGTCATAGACCTGAGGAGTTTGTGGGATATTTACATGATCATCATTAACCATATCATGAACCTGAGGTAACGAATCTGATAGCGATTGAGTTCTAAAGAACTCGGGCTCTGCTGGACTTGCGTCCTATAAAGACAAACATCGAGATAAGTACTTTTCTGTATAGTGATACGACTCCAAATATGGAGAAAAGTAAATTTAACAAATAATATTACATTTTCATAATATGCATCAATATAATTTCATAATATGTAGGTCAAGAGATAAAAAAGAGTTAGGCTCTGAACCATACATTTGCAGTGGTAGTAGGTGCACTTGAAGGAACAGAGAGATCTTCGTCACCGGAAGGTGGACCAGGCTGTGGCTTCCTTCCCTCTTTCAAAGCCTTCCTGATATCTGCTGCTTTCCAGACTGCATATTTCCGTTTTTGCTCCAGCTATAATAAATGAAGGAAAAAAGCTAAGCATAGATACAATTCAGATAATTAAAACACGGTCAATCAGCAAAGAAACTCACGTCTGGTTGAAGTGGACCAAACTGAGAAATAATCTCAAAGAAAATGCTTGCAGCATAAAATGTTTTTGCAGTGTTCCTATGAATATTGAAAGCCATTAGAAAATCGGACACTAAAACTATGATTTCTCAATCTATATCCAAATAATGGCAAAAGGATACAAATGTAATGGAAAAGAGCTGCCATCACTTAAAATGAAAATCATATGAAAGACATATTTTGACACTTCCACAAAGATATTGAACGTGAGAAAGTTCAAGGAAGTTATGATCTAAACATACATCTCATATAGCCATAAAAGGGAGTTGCGGAAGAATATGAATGATGCTTAATATCAAACAAAAACCATCCTGAATAGATTTTGGTAATCTTTTGAAAACCAAAATTCATTCTTGGGTGTAAATCATACGTTCTGCACATAACACACGCAGGTAACCAACCATATTCCACAAGTGAGAAAAAACTAGCTGCTTGGAATCAAGAAAATAAAAGACTTATTTGGAAACGATATTCAAAACAGTTTTCTATTTTTCAGAACAATAATCTATAACATCAATCATTAAAAGACGTACTAAAGACCACTAAAATGTCATCTGATCTAATCCAATCCTAGTTTTTAAGAGCAGTTTCCCAAGACAAGCAGATAACTATAATCTTTAAAACTAACTAAAATTGCAAGAGTTGATGTATGTTTCTAAATGAAAGAAGATCATTGATTCATTGCCATACAAATCCGCTCGTCCAGCATGATCTTGTTTGTCTGCTTTTGCAAAGACATTCAATGCAAAGCCCTCAAGATGCAAACTATCATCAGGCCCCAGGCTGAGTGACTTCTTATCCTGAAAAGGATAGATGGATTGATCAGTAAGCAGATATTACAAACCTAATTTATAAAATAACCAACTGGTAGAAATATGACGAGTGATCTCAAAAAGGTCCATATTTCTCTATGCTCCAATCAAAGATCCTATGGTTTCTTTTTCACTTTTCTTTCTCTTTCTCTTAAATAAGAAAGTAACTTTATTGAATAAATGAAATTACAAAAGAGAGGGAGGATATGAAGCTGTAGGCCAAAGAAGTACAACACAACGCTCTCCCAAATGGAACTAAGAGAACTTACATTGCAAGAGCTAAAAGGAACAAAAAATTTACATCAAGTGAGGACCACAAAAATAAGAGAATCCAACATGTTGCTATTGGATTTTTGTTTGTCGTTGAGACATTGTACCTTCCTCTCCTTTTTGAAGGAATGGCTTTCAAAAATCAAGGAGATGAGGAGTTGATGTTGAGGGATGAGCCAAACTGCCAATTGAAGATAGAGAAGATAAAGCTCCAGAAACTATCAACAAAACAACAAGCACGAGAAGTATATCTTTGAGATTCAGCTCTTTCTTGCACAAGGAGCATCAGCTTGGGGAGAGCACAATTTGGAGGCCTTCTTTGAAGCTTATCGAGAGTACTAATAATCTCATGAGCAAGCTCCGAAGGAAGAACTTGACTTTCTTGAGATATTCGGATTGCCAAATAATTTTGTGAAGGTTAGTCTCATAGGCGTTCTTTTATCAATCAAGACAAAAAATAGAAGTTAGAAGAGAAAACCCTGATTAATGATTACATTCAACCAAGTCCAATTGTCCAGAAGAGAGCCAAAGCAGAAGTTAGAGAACAAACTTGGAGAGAAGCACATTCTGGTTGAGGTCCCTTCTAAAAGTGAGATTTTAATATTGAGAGGAGGTATTCTTGATGACGGTCACTATCCGAGTATGGAGAGAAAAAAGCCTCAGGTTAGGCCTTGGAAGGATGCCATGGCCAATCACAATCCACAAGCTACTAGTAGCGTTGCCAAAACAAGACTTTGACTCTTTTTTTTAAAAGAAAAATAATAATTAAGGTATCAAAAGGTTTCACTCCTTCCCTACATGCTCATGATTTACCCCACTAACTAATCTCAAGGAGGCTGTGCACATAGACCATACTCGGTGGAGCCAAATTTTGCAATAATAACTTTCCTCTAGACTCCAAATGGCAGTTTTTTCAATGTTAAATCTCCAAAGCCAGTACGTAAGGACAAAGTAACTTCTTTGGGAATGTTTGGCTCATGATTTTAACATGTCTGAGTTTATGAAGTTGGTCGATGGAAAGCTCAAGTTCTGTATTGTCTATGCTTGGGTTGTACAAAGGAATAAGTTAAAGAAACCTAATTTTGTATCGTCCTCTCAAGCATTCTGTCTGTTGGGAAATGAACCCATATAATTCTATTCTGGAAGGACTTATAGATTGCACAGAAACCTTTTGTACCATCTTTCCTTTACCATCTGTGTCATCTAGCTCAAAAAATGCATCTATATTAGATTTGTGATTAACCAAAATGGTGCATGGAAGATGGGTTTTCGTAGAAACCTCAAAGATGTGGAAATTGTGAAATGGGCAACACCACCCTCTTTGCTATCATCCTTCCCACCTATTAGACCATATTTGTGGATTTGGAAACCTGAAAAGGGAGGTATTTCTCTTCTCAATCTTTGACCCATAGTTTTCCGTGGGATGAGACTTGAGACAAATTAACAATGTGCTTTACAATATTATTTGGAAGTAACTCCACCCAAAAAATGTTTTCAAGTATTTGAGCATGAGTAATGAGACTATGGGTCATAATCGTTTGCAAAGAAGATGTTCCTGGAGGGTCATTTCTCCACTGCCCATTATGTAAATCAGACAATCAAACACAAAACCATATCTTCCTTTCTTTTCCTTTTTCTTCAAAGATTTGGGGACACATTACATAAACCTAATCTGAGAACTAGACAGCCCCTTCAAAAATTTTAAAGGTACCAAGTTGCCTCAAGCATAGGGAAGTTAAACTTTTGCCCAACTAATAAACTGGCAACCTCCATCTTTTTTGGCACCTTCAAAGAAAGTCTCTTAAAAGCTTTTCAATAGCCTTAAGCACCTTGGAAAGCATAGGAAGAACTAAAGAGAGACATATAGTAGATAGAGATATCAAAAAAAGGTCACTTGAGTGAGAGTGGGGATTACTTTTAGAGTTGAGAAAGGCTCATTTCTGGAAGCTTGTTGCCAATTATTTCAATAGTAAGAGCCCAAAACGAGAAAGATGTAGGGGTTCCATTGCGGGAAGCGTTAAATAAAAGATGTGCCAAGTGCCTAATTTGCAACCAAAATAAATGGCAAGTTGTCTGGTTGACAATTGACGCCAACTAACTCCAATTTGCCATAACTGATATTGAATCCCAAAGCCTCCTTAATAGTCTCGACAATGTTGAAAAGATAGACAATATTTTCCTTGACAAGAGAGTAAAAAAAAAAAGAATGGTAACATCCCCGATTAGCAAGTGATTAATGGACAGTAGTCTCCGACAACATTGAAAACTTCTACCAAAACTAAGAAGCCCATAAAGGAGCCAACATAGGCAACTCACATCATGATAATGAGGAGAAGGGTCAGAGAGTCTCCTACCGAACACCTCGAGAGGCTAGGATTTTGTCCGAGATTGCCATTTAAATAAGAGAAAAACTTGCAGAAGAGATAAGCAAGCTTGAATCCTGTTCCTCCAACCCTAACCAAAGCCTTCGCTGAAGCATGGAGAATAAGAAAGGTCCTATGATTTCTTTGCAACCAAATTTTCCAACAGGTAGCTTACATTACACTAAAAGGACCTTGCTCTCTTTTTGAAGCTGAGAACAATTAACCGAGAAAAACGCCCAAGTAATCTCAATCAATGAAATTTCAGATTGCTTTCCATTGGTGAATCGACCATCCACACCAAGTAATCTCATTCAGTCGAATTTCCATTAGTTCTAAAAGAATTAACCGCCAGCACCAGCACCAAGTAGTCCTATTCAGTCAAACTAGTCGGTCAAACCTCTGCTACTAGGCCCCCTTCCAAGTCTTAGATCCCAAGTACCAGAAATTTTAAGAGGCCGCATTTCTAAAAGTATGAGTCAATTTCACTATCTCCCCCCTTCTCCATCTTAAATCTTCACTCTGTTTACAGTTGATTTGGGGGTGCTAAGGAACGTGTTAAATACCATATTGCGTTTTATTTGTTTGTCATGATCTTTGTTATTCAATTTAAGTGAAAACACAAATAAAACAAGAAGTAAACCTACTAGAATCCATAAATTTTGAGAAATATAACCTAAATAGATTTATATCAATTTAAAAATATGATATGACAATGAAAAATAAAATTCACAAAGTACTAAATTCATTACAAAAATAAATAAAACGCCAAATATATATATATTTTCCCAAGCCCTAAGTTGCCTTGATCACCCTGATTCTAGGTAACATGCGGCTATCCATTCCATTAAGACAAGACACCAAATCTTCAAACACGAATCCATTATAAGCAATAGTTCCAGTTTGGCAATATTCGACGCCAAAACATCCATATAATCCACTAAATTGAACAAATACAAGCTTAATAGAAGAAGTAAATCCAAAACCTTTTCAAGCTGATTCATGAGGGAAATAAGGAGGGCATTTGTAGTCTTGGTACGCTCGCCCTGTGGAATCTTAAGTCCGCGTTCCATAGCATATAATCGACCTTAACATGGAAAACGCCCAATCAATCAAGAAATCAAAAAAAAAAAAAAAAAAAAAAAAAAAAAAAAAAAAAGGCCTGGATGAAGAATTAAAGCTAAGAAATACAGTAATATGCGACAAGAGGTTCATGCTTCTGCAATTCGTCCGCTCGCTGGAGATAGGGTAGAAGGAGCTTCGCCGGCTCGGTCTCGGTCGCCATCTTCGACTGCTTGGAGCAAGAAACTGTTGGAGAGTCTCGGACGGAATCTGATACGATCAAAGGTGGTTTTCTTTTCTTACCAAAGAATAACAATCTTTTGGCTTAAGCTAGAAATGCCATGGAAACTTCCAAATCCCATCTTCCTTTTTTTTAAGAAATAAGAATGAACCTTAAATATATATATAATACATGTATATATACATGTATGTTTAGAATATATATATCTATATGTATATCTATATATGTATATATGTATATGTACATAGTATGTTTAGAATGGTATTGTAAAACATGTCTCTATTTTCTTTAGGGTAAATAAGAGAACGTGTTGAAGGTAAAATATAATTTAGATGTCTCTTTAACTTCAGTGTTAGTGGAGATTGTTGGAATTTTTATTCTAAAGGGTCGTAATTAATATTTATTATTTATTATTATTTCGATAATTATATTTTTTTTTTATTTACAATTTTTATTATCCATTACATAGAAATTCAAGATATTAATGCTTTCGATCGTATATTGTTGACATAAGATATGATAATGTTACAGAAATAATATGAAGGGTCTTTGGTATATTGATAAAGTGATGTCTTTTTCTTGTAACACTTCGATCCAAATCGTTTAAGGATAGACATGTGGGTGTGGTTATTGTTAGGTTATGGAGCTGGTTAATTATTTATAATTTAATCAATAGTTATACACAGTAAAGTTACGTATGATAAAGTAAATGGTCGTAAATAATATGTATAGTAAAAAACTATATCGAGTAAAACTATATATGTTATATATATAGTAGACTAAACCATATATATATATATACTTAAGCCATGGTTGAAAATGTTTTTTTTTTTTTTTTTTTTTTTTGTCTGTATTGTCAATATTTTCTCTCGAAGTCATTAATCACCGCAATCTGAAAAAATGAAAAGTTCAAAGATTGAAATTGAGAAGTTTGATAGATCTAATTTCTGTTTCTTGAAGGTGCATATTAAAGATTATATGCACTAAAAAGATCTTCACAAACCACTGTTCGGAGTGAAGTCGGATATCATGACCATGGAGCCGTGGAAGCTTAAGAATCGACAAACCCTAGGGTTGATCTGGTTGACTTTGTCCAAAAACGTAACGTTCAACATCATCAAGGAGAAGACAATGTTAGATATGTTGAAGAGGTTGTCGAATATGTACGAAAAATTGTCGGCTATGAAATAAGGTGTTATTGATGCGGCAATTGTTCGATACAAATGTCTGAAAATGGATCTATTGCAGATTATATAAATGAATTCAATATGATTGTGAGTCAATTGATGGAAATTAATTTTGAAGATGAAATTAAAGCACTGATTTTGATGTCATATTTACCCAAATCATGGAATACTATTGTTGTTGGATCAACAGTTCTCGATGATCTGAAAAAGCTAAAATTCGATGAAATCTAAGATGTAGTTGTCAGCAAAAAAAAATATTCACAAAAAAAAAAAAAAAAAAAAAAAAAAAAAAAAAAAGAGACTCATCTGGTAAATGCTCTCCAGGTTGATCAAAGCGGAAGAAGTAAATCAAATGGCCCAAACAAAGGCGGATCAAAATCAAATAACTGTGAAAATTTTCAAACAAACCAAACGTAACATGTTGAAATTGTGGAGAAAACAGTCACTTTTGAACCGATTGTATAAGACTAAAGAGGAAGAAAAATCACAAATCAGAGGATGATTATGATTCTACAAGTTTAGCAGAAGACATTGGATGCTCCAATTCTAGGCATGGACAATCCAATTGAATCCTAGATTTTGGTTTAGCATAAGACATTGGGATACTCTGATACTAAGCATGACAGTCCAATTGAACCCTAGATTTTGGTTTAGAAAAAGACATTGGATGCTTTGATCCTAAACGTGGACCGTCCAATTGAATACTAGATTTTGGATTCAGGTGCATCTTGTTTCACAATTTCAAATCTAGAAATTTTGAGAATACTTATCTTGCCGACAACAAAGCTTTAAGATCGAAGAAAATGAGATGTTTGCATAAAAATTGCAGCAATACAAGTGACATTAAAAAATGTCAAATATATTCATGGTCTCAACAAGAACATCATTATTATTGGTCAGATGAATAACACGGGTTATACAACAAAATTTGGGAAGAGTTCGTGGAAGATGTTAAGGTGCTATGTTGGTAACACGTGGCACACATTCTAATAGAAGTATGAAACTATAATTTACTTTTTATTTGAGAATTAATGTAATTTTATTGCTTTTCAATTTTATGGTGGGTAAATAGGAATATTTTTATTTTTATTTTTAAGAAAAAATAAGGGTATTTTCTTTGATGATGTCATTTTTAGAAGCTCTAGTTTAAGATTTTATAGATTAAAAAATATATATATGGTATTTAATGGTACATGAAAATGTTATTTATGAGAACAAATTATATTTGTATTTATTTTATTAAATTAATTATGGTAACCTTATATAATTTTAATAGATTAGTTAATGAAACAATCCACATTAATTAATCCAAAGTACTAAAAAATGAATTAGTCAATTGAAAAAAAAAGGTAACCCATTTTTAATTGCATAGCTAAATATAAGTACATTAGTTAATTTTTTTATATTTAATTAAATTATTTAATATATTTTATAAAAAAAAAAATAAATAATGATAATTTATTTATTAAACATAATTTTCAATTTGAATGAATTAATTTCAATTACATTATCTGTAAATAAGTAATTGTGTCCTGAATATGGAGCTTTCACACAATTTGGAGTTCTAAGTTTAAGAGTGCCTTACATGATGTTGGGAATGGCACTTGGAGAACCAATTTGGAGCATATCATCTTCTACGTTAGAGAACGACAAAACCAGCTTTGGAAAGACTTTTTGTAACAGCCAAGAAAGAAAAAAACCTTGGGTTGGACAAGACCGAGAATTCCGGCAAGGGTCGTTACAGTTGATATTACTTACAGCCAGACACAGGGCAATGTGCCAGCAAAGAGGCTGAGCCTCAAAGAGGGTGGTCATGAAACGGTGTGCCAGTAAGGACGCTAGGCCCCGAAATGAGGTGAATTGAGGGAGTCTCACATCGATTGGAGAAGGCAACGAGTGCCAGCAAAGACATTGGACCCCAAAGGAATGGATTGTGAGATCTCACGTCGGTTGGAGAGTAGAATGAAACATTTTTTTTATAAAGGTGTGAAAACCTCTCCCCATCCATTTTAAAACTTTGAGGGAAAGTCCAAAACGGAAACCTCAAATAGGACAATATCTATCTACTAGCGCTGAGTTTGGGTCATTACACTTTTGGCATTCAAATACCATTCCTAACATTGCTGCCCATTTGGTAATAATACAACTACACAATTCTTTTAGAGGAAAAAGAATAGACGGAACTTATTCAGAGGTTGAGCAAACATGGAGGTCTTGAATACATCAAAATTCATAATTGCATACACAAACATAGATCACAAAATCAGAGTCCAATTGAGAAGTAGATTAGTCAAAAACCAAAAAGAACTCGCCCTGACGAAAGAGCTGTATTGCCCCCACTTCTGGACAGTAGAGTACAAAAGATTGAGGACAAAATAACTAACATTAACCCACAAACATCCAACTTCTTCTTCTAACATACACAACTACAAAGAACACCCGCCCACTCTCATCATTAACCTTCCGTTATTTTGTGGAACGTGTCCACTACACCAGCAACTACAAATATTACAGATGGTATTATATTAGACCTATTATCAGTACAGTACATCTATCCTCTATCTCATGGTGAAGATGAAACAGGCTCCGTACCTGAAACGTGCGACCCAGAGTCCTCTTTCGAGATTGCATCATACTTCACAGGTGTCATTGGTCTCATACCATCCCTTTTTCCATCTTTATTCATAGATCTAGATCCATTCTGATTAAGCGATAACCTTCTGCTGCTAGGAGTTCCGTTCACAGCTCCATTGGCACGAGGTCCCGCTGCCTTCTTTGTACTGATAGGTCGAGCAGGGCTAGGCCTTGAATTCGTGATGCTCTCTTGGTCTGTGCTTTGCTGCTCATGAAATTTTTTATGGTCCTGCAATGTCCACCATAAGAGGTCACTAAGAGGAAAAAAAAAGAGGTAACTTCAAATTTCACATGAGCAAATTAAAGCTGTCCAAAGTGTTAGTGTTCAGTTGAGGCAATGTCAAACCAAAAGTAACATGTACACAAATAAGTTGATCAACGTCACGAGGCTAGAAACAATTTACCCTAAATCGTCGTTTTTCTTCCTCTCTTTCATGCCTGAGCATGGTGTATTCATCAAGCATAGCAAGAAGAGGAACACCATCGTAAATAAACGATATGCCACGATCCTCCTCCCATGCCCGAGTTTTGGCAATTAAAGTGTCAACAAGAGCTTCATAATCAAGTCATCAACAAGAGCCAAGCATTAGTATGCACGGAATTGTAAGAGCAATATTGAAGTACGGACATGTATATACAACAAACCTGGAATTTTGTTGACCAGAATCCTAGCTTTCTCTGCACGTTTGAGATTCAAATGAGCCCCTCTGCTAGCATTATACCTGTTATCATCCTGCAAGGTGATGCCAATGGCGTCAAAACACACAACACAAGTCCAGTATTTTTTAGAAAATAAAGTAGCAGATACATTTAGTCTCTATCAGTCTTTGGGAGCTACATTCAAATTTTCAACTGTGAAACTGAGATGATGTCTAGAACTTAGCTATATAAACCACGTAAGAAGTAAATTTGTAACTCTAAGTTTTCCAACCAATTAGTCCAGGGAATTACAAAATAGCACAAAATCGAAAGATTTCATACAGGCAAATCAACATAATCAAATTTTTAGAGTTAGGTTATTAGCTAATAGTTTTAATATGATAGCGGGAAAGGACAAGTACCCGATTGTAGTCTTCTAGCCAGCTCTCTTCTTCACATGCTAACATCCATTTTTCAACCTTGTCCAATATTTCTTTCCTGCTGAGAACTTCTTCTTTGGCCTTTGCAATTTTATTGTCCATGTCATCCAGCAATTCAGAAGGCTCAACATTACCCGAATCAATCAGGGTCATAATTTTTTCTCGAGCTGCCTCTGGGTCGATTTCTATGTGAGCATGAGCAAATATCTCTTCAAGTTCAGATTGCTTCTTGAAAGCAATTTCTTTCATCCTACTGGCCTTGAGTTGATCAAGCCTCTCAACCTCCACCGCAGCCTTATTTATATTTAGCATGCAGTGCAAAAAAGAGTCAACACCCACACCTGTACAAATTTACAGCAAGAAATCTAAAGAACACTTAAATACCTGCTCAATCAAATCAAGAGCAAGAGCCCCAGGGACAATCACTTCATCTACTGATGCTGATATGTTACATGTGACATGGTCAAATAAACTTCTTTCTTCCGAGGGGGTGTCCATTAAATTCCAAAGATCAATCAGCTGAGTTGCCAATTCTTGAAGCTGAATATGAAAAATACAATACAATAAAATACGAAGTTTAAAAGGTCTACACAAAAAACTAAACGAATATCATCATATTCTTAAGGTAGAAATAGTGCAAGGTCTAGCATGTATGAGAATGTACAAATCTTTATCCCTGTAACTGATATGTACAAGTGCTATTGAAAAATTGTAAAGCTGCCCATGCATTGTTTCTAACTCTAAAAAGTTCAAGTTTTCCATGCATTGAAAGACGTACCAAGCTAAGAAACAATCCGAGTGCATGACATACTTCTGTTTCCCACTTTAGTATGACTAAAGCAATAAATTCAATCTAGATACAACGCCACAAGTAATTGTAATTCTAATATCCTTTTAAATGATAAAAATGAGGATCCATCTTAGTGGGAAGATTTTAAATCTTCAACTAGATTGAATACCATAAAAAGTTTATTTAAATATCATTTTAAATGGTAAACTTGATTGATACTGACGTAGATGTTTCACATCCACATAAATACCTATTTTCATATTTTGCAGCAAGGAGGCAAATCAAACGCAACTTTGAAATTCTCTTCTTAGTGGGTGTTTGAATTAACTTCGTAAGTGATTTTGAAAGGCCTAAGGTGTTCTTTAAAGAGTCTTGAGTGTTCGGTAACAAATAAAAATCACTTCTGAAACAATCAAATTGGTTTAAAATCATTTTGTGAAGAATCATTTTAAAGTTGATCATCCAAAAAGAGATATTATAAAATAGTTTATCGGTAATCGCTTAGAATTACTTTATGATGGCCTTTCTAGAATCACTTTTAGATGCAATGCAGCCAAATGAACTTTGGATTCAAATCACTCTTACGAAAAAGTAACCGAACACAAGTATTTTAATTAAAACTAGCTTTACAAAAAAGTGTTTTGAGGAAAAAAGAAGTGAATTGTTTAAATTAGAAGTTATGCCAAACTCATCCTTACAGAAACAAGTTCAGAATATTAAATTCACCTTATGTAGCCTCTGCTTTTTGTCTTCTTTCAGTGCTAAGACCATCTTTGCTAGCTTGGATAAAGTATCATTGCTAATACTTTTAGATTGCACACCAGTTGCGTCGTTTAAGCTTGGGTGAACCTCAGTTACAGTACCAAAGAAATCAATCCCAAGGACAGCACAGAGATCATGCACGGTGCTCACAAATTCAAGAACTTTGTGCAACCTTTCACTCTGTTCTTTGAATAATTGATCCAAGATTAGCTTGATGAAAGAAGAACGATAAACAAAATATATAGCTCCTCAAACTAAAACTTACCTTTTCTTTCTGCAACTCTTGAAGTTGGCAATGGTATTCGTCAAGCTTTTCCACAGAAAGTTGAGACTCATCTACTACTGGATTCTCGCTAATGTTTAAACTCCCAGTGATCTCTCCACATATCTTCTGTATCTCTGATTGCACATCAAAAAATTCCTTAACCCTCTTCTCTTTCTGTTTCCAGAGCTGTTCAAGAGCGGGTGCTATGGCTGCAAGCTGTTCCTTGATTGTTCCAGAAGCACTCTCAGGCTGTACAAAAAACTTGATATGAATCATGAGAAAAATGCAGCAACATTTTCAAATGTAAAAGGCGGCCTTATATGAAGTAATCACTCACAAATTCAGAAAAACTTTTTTCTCCAAGAGCAGATAGAAGATTGGAGAGCTCATGCTTTGCATCTGATAAAGACTGCAGAAGTTTCGCCCTTGATTTATCAGCCAGCTCAACTTTCCTTTTGTAGACATCCAAACATTCCTGATCTATCTGAAGCAGCATTTTATCTCGATCCTCATCACTTTCACCAACTTCATCCCAAATTTCCTAAGATAACTTTTGGTGAGACCAATAGAAAATATTTAGATGGAAAAAAGGGAAGCAAAAGACCAACAGCGTCATTTATTTACTTGCAGTTTCTGCAGTAGGGTACCACATGTGGTTTCCCCTTGAAGAGGATTTTGTGTATCTTCCACCGCCATTCACGAATCTGTAAAATTCACACTTTTATCTGCATCAATCAGACCCTGTAAGTTAGGTTCATCATATGAAATGAAATCATGCAACATTAAGCCCGGAGAATGTGTCACCCCCACCCACACACAAAATGTGTCTTTGATATCATTAAAAAAGAACTAGTATATGGAAGAATGGAAGTACAGAACCAATACAAGTTGCCTCAAACAATCTCTGTGAAAATATGCAGTCTGTGCATGGTGTGTGTATTTGAGTTTGAGAGAGAAAGAAGCAAACATTCATAAACTTAACTGACATTTCATCACACCGATCAGTTAACAATTTGCTCTACTCATAACCCACGAGCTAGATTATTCAAAATTTAAGTAATTCATTTCATCTAAGAGAACTAAATCAACCAAATAAGCCACCAAGCGAAAGACACAACCCAAGAATCCAGAACAAAGTTTTTGAGATCAAGACTCCAACTCAATCTCCCAATCACAAAAGTTCACCATGGGGTTCCGAGAATTTAGTTAACAAAAAATGTGCAAATCCCACATTTCTCATATACACACGAAATGAAGAATCGCAACCAAATTTAAACCCTACATTTCATACAATCAAGGGCATCAAAGAGTTGGGGACACTCTACTCTCTCCCAGTACCATCACATTGAAATAGAAGGAACTGGAAAAATCAAATGGAAGGCACAGAGCAGCGTCAGAAAAAGAAAAAGAAGAGCAGCGGTGAAAGATGGGAACTAGAATGATCCTGGAAGCTAAAGCATGTGAGACTAAAATTTCAGATCTAAAAATAGTCCCCTTGTAATCAAAGAGTTCAAACGATTGGCAGCTGAAGGCGATGTAAGACATTAGACGAAGAGTTGGTGAAGAGAGAGAGAGAGAGAGAGAGAGAGAGAGAGAGAGAGAGAGAGAGAGAGAGAGAGAGAAGATAGAGAGTAGAAAAGTCACTCATTACCAAAACCCAGAGTAGGAATATGAAAGAATCGCAAAAGCAGCAAAGAGCGTAGAAAGAAGCGATCCTAAACCCTACATTTGAGAGAGCTCAGAATCGAGAAGAACCAGATCCCCGGCATTAGCGGATTGGAGCAATGACATAGGAGAAAAGAATTCGAAAACACATGTAAAACAAGAAATTGAGGAAGAGAAAAGCAAGAGAGAGTGGGTTGAGTTGCATTAGGTAGCAGGAAAAGAAGGAAAATGATACCCAGATGTTGGTAGAGGTAGAAGCAAAGGATTGAAGAAGCGCAATGTATTCAGATCCAGAAGAGCAGGGGGTAGCAGAGCGAGTGAGGGGGTGAAGAAAGGAATAATAATAAGAGAAGGAGGAGAGGAAGACAAGAATCCAGAGCAGAGCATGCAGGTTAGATTAGATTAGATTAGATTAGAGGAGAGAATACAATGGGAGTGGGGAAGAAGCGGAAGAAGGGGATGGGACCCTTAAATACAAACAATATCCATTTCTTCTTCCATAATTACTACACCAAATCACTCTTAATTACCAATTTCACTCTCTCCATCTCACATTATTAATAATAATAATAATACCTTAAATTCTTATTTTCCAATTTTATTATTCAAATATTTTACTTTTAATTACGTGCTTGTGCTTATGCTTATGCTTCACACCATTAAACTCAGTTTCTCCTACTTTCCCTCATTCATTCACTCATAGTTAAGATTAGCTTAGGTAACTCTAACTTGCATCTGCAGTACGTATTTCACCCACGTGTTAATGCATCTATTAAGATGCTATTCCATTATTCGTTAAACAAAAACAAAGAAATTTGGTACAATGAATGACTACCCGCTTGAACTAATATCCAATTCAAATGATCAAGAATTACCCAACTCAAACTATAAAAATTTGGGTAAGTTTTTTTTTTTTACATTTTAGTTAGATTAAATTATTTGAACAATAAAAAAATTAGTTAACAATTTTTTTTTTTGTTGGGTCAACTAGACTAACCTCACCAACTAGAAAATAGAGTTACAACTCAACCCTACCTTATTCTACCTTAGGTTATGACTTGCGAATGTTTAATATTTGAATTTTATGGGATTTTAATTATTAATATAATGTATAATGGTGATTTTTTAAAAATAATTATATACAAGAATAACTGAAGCCAACTTAAAAGATAGGGTTGTTTGGGTCACCGACCTAATCAACTCAACCAGCACGTGGTATGAATATAATATAATAAGTAAATGTAATTTAGAATTTTCATAATATATATTTAGTTTCATAATTTTTTCCTGTTCGAAATGTAAGTGGTGAGGAATATTAGGGCAAGGCATAGGCACTTTAGTAAATAAATTCTGAATTAAATGATAGAATATTGGTTTATTTGAAAATATTGTGCCAATTCCAAAACTTTACTCATATTGTCTCTCCTAAACTATAATTAAACACTCTAATATTTTAATAATAAATATTTTTTTGAAAATTTGAATGGAATCACTCATAAATTTCCCTTTAACCAAAAATCACACTTAAAATACATAATAAATTAAATAATTTTTTTTTTTTTATGAAGGAATCAATGTTTCCTTATTACATAATTCTGAATAATATCTCTTTTGAGGGACAGAATTCTCAGAAGTTGGATGAGGATGAAGGAAGGAATTTCTCTTTAATAACGTGCAATCTGAAGAAAAAAAAAAAAAAAAAAACCTGTTTTTTTTTTCAATATTTATAAATATATATTTTATTACGTAAATAAATCTGGAGGTAGCATTTTCTAAGAAGGCTCTTTACTCAGATTTTATTTTTAACATTTATGGGTGGTCAATAAACTGTCAATTTTTAAAATGATAATTGATATCTTATCTACTGTTATGCTCAATTTATAACTACATCATTAAATATTTTTTTAAAAAATATTTCTATATTCCCATAATTTGCTTCATTTATGAATTTTTTTTTCTCCCAAAAGGCAAATCCACTCTTCCTATTCATTTGAATTTAATATTTTTCTCAAAAATTGCATTTAATAGGTAACACATGGTATTGTCCACTTTAAGTATAAACTTTCATGACTTCACCTTTACTTTCTCCAGAAGATCTGACACTAATTGAGAAGTTGTCTCTCACTTATGCACCCGCAATCTTTCATTTAATAAACTCAATGTGGAACTTTGGTCAATAAGTAACTCTATTATTGATTATCATAATAACTATTATAGTTATATATTCAATCAATATATAAATTTAATCATTAATTCATGTCACTCTACCCTCGAATTATATGGTTGTCATTATTTTATTGAGATTTACGTCCTAAAATCTCAAAATTATTAATTTAATATTTAAAATTATTAGCCTAATTACAAGTATAGAATTGATAATGAAAAATGATATTGAAAGCAAGCTATAAATCAAAGAATTTATTGCTATTTAACATGAGCAGTGGTTCTTTTCAATAATTTGTGAATATAGCATTCAATAAAGAATTTAGTATAATATGTATATATATATATATATACATGCAATAATTATTGAATTATTTATAGTGCTTCAATAATGAGTGCATCAGACTCAATAAAATATGGAATATAATTGCTTATAGTAATATAATTAATTTCAACAATATAGTTTTCATTAAATAATCCCTTCTTATTTTATGAAGCAATGAAAATATTATAATTTCGTTATAAAAAAATTATTAAATATATTCATACGTGTGCACGTGTCAACACGCCCTTTATTAAAATAATCCATATTTTGTCCTTTTCTTTAAAAAATTAGAATTTTGTTGTTACAGATTTTGATTAAATTTTATTTATTTATTTATATTAATAATTAATAATTAATAATAATAAAAGAAAAAAAAAAAAAAAGGGCTCAATTGAAATTTGGGTATATTTATTGCCCACCAATCAACAACACTCACAATAAATGAACCTACTTTTTCTTTTTTCTTTTTCTTTATATATTAATGGCTTTGATGGAGATCTTGACTTCTAAAGAAGGCAATTGATGTTCTAAATTGGGGGTTTCCATTTTTTTTTAATTATTTTATTAAAATCCATGGATCCTATTCTAATTATGATTTTTTTTTTTAATTTTTTAAATAAAAATTTATTTTGATAATTTTCATTAATTTTTATTTTTGTATGACTTTAATAATATTTGAAAATTTTGGGGCTGAGGCAATATAAATATAAAGTTGAATTTTTTTTTTTTAAAGAAAAAAATATATTTGTTTAAAAAAAAAAAAAAAAATTATGATGAAATAGTAGTTGGGGAACAAAAATGGTTAGGTTTGATCCCCACCATGAGGCAGAAAAAATGTCCCAAAAATTTGGCAATACAGAAGTGGGGCCTCTACCAACACACATGTGACCTTCTCCTCCCCAATCCCTCCCACCATTATTAATTAAAATCATTTTATAATAAATATTTTAAGAAAAAAAAAAAACAATGTGTTTAATTAGAAGGTAGAAGGTATGAAAACTCTCTCCTACTAATCTAGGCACTGTCGTGTGGAATGTGTTGTGCATTGTAAGGAACGGCGATGACAGGGCTAATTGATACGTCACGATTCAATTCGAATTAGAATCTTGAAGAGCCCGATGAAGTATGGGTTCAACTTGCCATTTCGTCTTAATCTCAAGATGACTTTCGTTGGTGCCACCTTTAAGAGTACTTGTGGCCTACCTCAAACTCTAAGTTCTACGTCTTACGTCAGTGTAACTTTTTTGTATACTATGGATTGTACACATCCTATACAAACCTTTCATACGACCTCGTCTGTGGCATGGACCAATTTTGGTTCCAACATGTATGGATCAAGTCGGGAAGAAAGTGAGAAGCTGAAATTAAGATTGAGTTAACGATATTATACATGAATATTGATTTCAATGAAGCGCTTAAGCCACAAACCTATTAAATGAATTTTGTTGCTCATGAAATTTTAGGAGAAGACTGTTGGATCGGTATGGCAACCCTAGAAGGGGAGTGAATAGGGTTTTAACGATAAAAGTGCTTAAACGTGATTAATTTTTTCTAATGATGAAACTTTTTACAAATAAGTAGAAGATGATAATTACTAGAACAAAATAATTCAAGTCAAAACAATAATCAAGTAGAACATGCAATAAATCACAATAATAATTTTGAAATTAAATAGGAAAGAGTTACAGAAAATGATACCATAGTTTTATAGTAGTTCGGTCAAACTTGACCTACTCCACTCCCCAAGCGCCTCTTGGGACTTTGAATGAAGAACTTTCTCGACTATTTCCACAGATTAGAGCCCAAACCGCTACACCACTCTTTTTACGAGTTCAAGAGCAAACTCAATCCTTCCCACGGTGCAGGATCAAACCAATACAAGTATTTGAGTTTGATAGTAACACACCACAACTCTCTCAAAGAATAGATTTACAATTTGAAACACTCACAACTATTTCCTCACAATACAATAATAATTCCTCTAAAAAATAAGAGAGAGAAATAAATTGTTGTGTATTTTAAAATGTGGGGAAGATGAGTTTATATAGAGAAGAAAAGTGGCAAGATGTAGGAATTAATATTGACAATAGGATTGTATTAGGAATAATGGAAGGAGAGATTAAAAGTAAATAAATAAGAAAAATTTTGAAATTCATTTATTTAAAATTTTTTAATATAATAATAATAAAAACGAGGTGAGTAACTACCAAAATTTTAAAATATAATAATATAATAATATAATATAGTAATAATAAAAATTGATGTGAGTAACGGTTAGATTCAAATTTATATTTTGTAAAAATAATTTTATTTAGAAATATAATAATAAGAAAAACCTCACCCTTTATTACTCTTATCAATATTATAAATGTCATACTTTGATATATTTTGATTTGTCAATCACTTTGATTTTGCTGCCACATCATCACGTCGGGTATGTTGTCTCGACTCTAATTTCTTCGTTTTAGCTCTGATTTAAGTAATTGAAAAGTCGTTGAAATCATTATTCCCGACTTATACTGTGGACAGTTTAGAATACTGAAAATAGTTAATAATTAAGAGTAGATTTGTTATCATCAAAACATCAATCAATTAATTGATTGAAATTAATTAGAGTGAGATCAATGGCCAAAAAGCCAGCAAAGACTTCATATGACATGATAATGTTATGTATGAAACTTGGTGACCGTTAGGTTATGATAACGGGCTAAACTAAGTGTAGGTGTAAAATGACTAAAATGCCCCTATGATTATGTACCACTAGTTTATGATCAAAGTGACCTCTAAATGACATGAAATTTGATGGGAGCCTTATGTCATGGTGTAAAGGGATTACACAAAGTTATAAGGTCATTGGAATATGTTTGAAGAATTAAACTAAGATTTGGGGTGGTAAATGACAAAAAGAATCTTATGAAAATTCTAAAATATTTTTCAAGATGAAGACTCAAAATACTATAGAAAATTATACGAGACTCATTTATAATATTAAAGGCAAATATGCAAGATTTTATGGAGAGTAGGACAACTTCAGAATGTGAACCAAGAGAAAAAGTACAAAACTATCCTTCAAGACACTTATAAGAAATCAAGGTTTTTATGAATACCAAGTGACAAGATATCGCAAGATTTATACGCGCAAAGAAATATTTATGATTCATGTGGATGAGGATATAATTGTTAAGAATTTTTCCTTAGTGTTCGGATTGATACCAGTTGTTAGTTCTGATACCAATTGTTAGGATCGCACAACAACGCACACGCTCGATCTAGATGAACACAAAGAATGGGATAGTGAAAATTGGAAGGAGAACTCTGGCTAAAAGGATTTTTCTTTTTTTATTGATGACTTCACTCATGTACAACCGAATACAGCCAAATGTGAGAGTACATTTCCAAACTTTTACCGGACCAAATATATATGGTTTAGTTACTCGCTTTACCAGATTTAGCCATCTACTATATATAGCTATTTACCATTTATAGGATATAACCTTACCTTTACTATATATAGTTTTAACAAATGATATAATCGTTGACCAAGCATCAGGCTCCATAGCCTAACACTTAGTTATACTTAAAGACTTAACAAAGAACTCTTAGAATAAGGACCGAGTTATTCCAAGATTAAAACACTTTCACGGACGAAAATTTCTTTTCCAGATATATGATGTAATACCAAATAGTAATAATAATAAATAAAAACAATTAAAAAAAGATTAGGTTTAAAAAAAACCTCTTCCTCTTCTTTCCACCAACCACTCATCCCTACCCCAATTATCTCTCTTCCGCCCACAATTTACGACAAAATATCACAAATTCTACAAAAAGAAACATAAAACAAAAAATGTCAGATGTCAGATTTGAGAAAAAAAGAAGATGGCATTGGTGATTTGATTGTAGATATACGTGAAAGGCATTAGTGATTGTAGATATACGTGACGCTCATAGATCTCGTCAGTCTATTAAGGTATATATTAAATCTTCCTCCCTTTTATCATAATTTTATTTTTACGAAATGATACGCAAATATAAGTTAGATATTATCTAAATCGTTGCAATTGGTTAGCTTTGAATTAAAAATTAAATGTCAATAATTTTATATGAATTTTTTGGTATTTATACTAATAGCTAGTCATAGTTGTAGCCAAAGGAATGAATGACTAAAAATTGGTGAATAATATTTGTGAACACAATTAAAAAATTAAACAAACTAAATATCAGAACAAGAGTAAATACATAGATGAAGAGAAATATCAGACAACAAAAGTATATATAGATGACTAACTGAGTAAATACAAATATAAAGAGAGAAGATTTGGTGAACAAAATTAAAAGATAAAACCGTAAGCATAGTAACAATCTCTATCAAAGTCTTTCGGGTAACAATATCTTCCCGTAAATAGTAATAATAAAAAATGATATCTTAATAAAAATAGAATATTATATATATATTATAAAGTTCAAAGACTTTACTCATGCAAAGTTTTTAATACTCGCATGAAGTCTAATACATGGACCATTATGAAATTTAGAGAATTGAACGTGAAATTGATGTCATGGGTCTTGGATACAAAGGACAAAAATCGAGCTTTCATTAAGGATAAATTTGTGACACCAGCCTAAGCTAATCAGGTAAGTGGTCTTACTATAAGATAGACTAGAAATTGTATGAGTTACAATATATGATGTATGAGCTATGATGATGTATGAGCTATATTGTATGATGTCGTATACTAGTATATGATAATGTATAAGCATATGATGATGTATGAGTTATGATGCTTGAGTTACAATGTTGGATGATGTGTGTAATAAATATAGTTTGATATATGACATACTTGATATGGTTGATGCACTTTATGATGATATAATGAGTATGATGATTGCATGACGTTTATCTTAATATGTTGATGTTTTTCATATTAAGCATGCTATATGATAATGAGTGTCATATTGCATCATGTCGATAGACCGACATACGACACAATCCCAAGAGCATGAAAATGATATTAATATAAATATCAAAGAGTATGTGTTACTTAATGTAACAAAAAGATGAGACTATAAAGTTGTGTCAGAAGAGATGATAAGATGAGATTTAGAATGGCCTCATGCATATTGTATGTTCATAAGCATAGGGATACTTCCCCAGAGACGATGAGTGCGGACGCGTACAGTATGATGATGAGGGTGTTCATGGGGAGCATGACACCAAAGGCTTCTGTTGACCTCTGAACGTCGCTACATATTAGCTTGACCAAAGAGGGTCCAGGGGGTGTGCGAGCCCCCTAGAGATTCACACTCGCACGTGTGGGTCGTGTGTAGGGAAGTGCTACACATTCAATTTTTTCGAGACTAGAGGCCACCCCTAGAGAATAGAGATAGGTCCCAAGAGCATAATTGCATGTGTTTGCATTTGCATCACCCCTATAATGGTGTCACTTACTGAATATTCTCCAAAATACTCACGTCGTATGCCACATCATTTTTCAGGTAAAGGCAAGACACACATGTATGGAAGACGGCGACGTCGCGAGCAGAGATTGTGACACGTGCATAGGGTAGACTCATATTTAAATTTCTAGCTTAGGTTATAATAGGTTGTTTTGCATTTCATCATTTTAAATTATTTTGTATTTTTTTTTTCTCTAAACTTCAGTATTTGGTATTTAAACACATAAGACCATCACTGTATTTTCCATAGAAAATGATGTTTTAAATGTTTTCGACATTTATACTAGAGATGAGGTTTGCTTTTAAGAGTTATATTTTTGCATAGATGATGAGCATGAGACGTTAGTAACGACTCTGAGTATGTAGAAATTTAGGGTCGTTACAGATGATGTGAGGATGTTATATGATGACGTGATGATGTTAGATGATGATGTGATGATGTTATATGATAATGCAATGATGTTATATGATGACTTGTATGGTACTTCCCCACACACGACTCACACACGCACACATGGACCCACCAAACAGGCTTGAATACGTACTCCCTAGGCCTGACTTGGTCGGGCTGAACGTGCTAACACGTTTTTCGGATGCCATAAAAGGAAAAAACCTGCATGATATCTTGGTGAACATAAATACAAAGTTATGCATCCGTACTAACGTAATATAACGAGAAAGTATCTCGATGCACATGACATATATAAATGCATGAAGTCCCTGTGGTGTAAAATCATAGCATAAAAAGTAAATCATTTCCTTCTTCCTTTCATCCATGTCAGAGCACACATATGCATCATGTATAAATAGCATGACATTATATGTCATCACAAAGTATATATAAGCATAACCCAACATTATGGCTCATACAGGAGCTACTGGACTTGCATCATCATACATCATACAATTCTTCCAACTCCAAGAGTAAGGTCACTTACTTGATTAACATATGTCTAAGTTACTAATTATTCTTTGTACATCTTAATTTGCTTCTCAAGGTCCAATGTAATCTCACATCAATCATCTTGATGATATCAGTTAAAATAAAATGACGACAAAGATCCACCACCTTATCGTCGAATTATCGAGGGTAAAGAAATATCTCGACATATATACTCTATCTCTTCTTTTTAAATCAATCTATTGTTTCATATTTAAAATTCTTAAAATTAAAAATGATGTGTACTTGGTTTTGTATAATTATTAATTAATTTAGAAAACCAAAGTTCATATTTATAATTAGTATAATAATTCATTAATTTAGGGAGTGTATTTAATAAATTTTTAATTTTTCAATTTAGATTTAATATTTTTTGGAATATAAATATGTTTATTGAATATCGTGCCAAATAATCTACCATTTATTAAATTGGTTTAACTTCAAACCTAAAATAAGATTTGGAAAGAAAGATAACACCAAAAGAGTTCGAGTTCGTAAAACACATGATTTTATATTCAAAATGATATTCAATTTCAACGTTACACAATCCTTTAAATAAGTTAAAATGGTCATTCAAACAAAATGGTAGTTCAACTACCAATTCATGATGGTACCAAAACAAAAGTCCATAATGGAACCAAAATAAAAGTCTTCAAAGTACTTTCTAGAATCGAGTGTTATTTATTGAACTTCATGTTTTACTTCATGATTCGTGTCACTTTTTCCATTATATACTCTTTTCTTGACTTGTTATAGTCACATAATAAAAAAATTTGGGTTAAAAATCTATTTGTTCTTGAAAATATAATGTAAATATTTCTTGCTTACTTCTTGTACATACAATTAATTCGTGTACATGCAATAGTATGATTAATGGTTTAACCAATTCTCGGTATTACTTTGACCTTCGAGTCACATCCTCTAAACCTTGCTAAAGTGTCCAACTATTGATCTCTTTGCCCAGAACCTTAAGACTTCATTTGCATATAGGAAGCCTCAATATACTTCAAAAATCAGTTTCAAGTATGCAACACGAGAAATTAGTTTCAAGCAACATGAAACCTTAATTAAAGTAAGATCTTTAGAACGTTATGATATAGCTAAAAGGCCCATCATTAACTTACTCAAGTCATACTAGCGAAGAACAATCTCAATATGCCAAGTAGAGAAAATTAATCATACTATACTATTGAAGTATACTCGAATAGAAGTATTAGAATGACTATCAGATACGACGTTTAGTTGGTTTGGGAATAATTTCTATATTTTAGTCCTCGTAACTTTGCTCTCCTCAATCTCAAATCATGGAATTATAGCGTTAGGTTGCATTCTAGGAATCTCATATTGTGGTTTATCTCCATACAAGCCTATACAATTTTGACCATGATCGTAATATATTATCTAAACTGTGGCTCGATACTTTTAAATCATCTCGTAACTTTTACACTTGGAATTGTTCTCAAAATTGGCTTTAATCTCACTATAAGTGCCCAACATTGAGACGACTTTTACTCCTTCCAAAACTCAAAAAATTAACGTCTCTAATCAAACTTTTGAAATAGATGTTATTAACTTGTCCTAACATAAGGACTATAAGTTACATGTAGAAATCTAGCTATCGTGACTTCATTTTTACGATATCTTCAACTGACACTATCATCCATACATGGGAACTTTACATTTATATGGAAAAATAGTAAACGTGATTTGAGCATTTAAAAAAACCCAGTAAGTAGCCCCATTGTTAGGGTCGAAAAGTACAATGACATACAATCATGATTCATTGTGGGACCTAACTTTTCTTGACTATTCCTTGGATTCTTTTTTCTTTCTAGGTAGGGTTGTATGCATAGTACTTCTCTATGCACGGTTCTCGCACGCATGCATGAACTCTTAGTTAGGTTCGTATACATACCCCTTGGGCTTGACTATGGACTAGCATACTCTCACGCGGTCAGAAATCAATAGAAAGAAAGGAGCGCATATCATAACATGGTGTACACAACCTTACAAAATATATTGGAGAATTGTCTCATGCTTGTGACATACAACAAGCATGAATTTCCATATTTTCAAGTCATCGTACATGGTTATGATGTACATCATACTTCCATTCTTTTCATGACATAACTTCCCAATGAGATATGTCCTACGAGATTTGCATGTGTACATGAAATATCTTTCATTATTAACGTACGTGTCTCGTCAATGTCTCATAGGCATAATTGTGAACATGATCTGATAATATACATGAGCTGACATACTGAAAATACATACATCACATAACATTCCACATGTAATAATCATACCATAACATATCATGACACTAGAAATGATACGTAAATTTACCACATGATATGTGTCAATCATACAACAGTCAATTCATCAAACCTAGCTCGAAGAGCTTTAAATAGTAAGTCTAGTTACTTGGTTAACCTAAGCTAAAGTCACTAAATACTTTTGATGTTAGTCTGATCACGTTCGTAAAAGTCCAACTCCACCTGTGGAGTCCCATGAGAACATATTTAGGACTTGACTAAGAAAATTAATTCATCTAACTTCTTTAATTAATCCAAATTTGGCTTCAAATATTTTAATTAAAAAAATAGCAACTCCACTTACCTCAAATGCTTCCATACAAAAAAAAAAAAAAAAAAAAAACATGAAATGGTCCAAAATACCAAAGAGCTAGTGGCGAGCTGCACGCAGGGGTGGCAGCACGAATCAGGTGCAGATCGGGCATGGGTAGACGTGGGTCAAGTAATGGGCTCGCGAGTTGGATCGCTGGCTGGTGACTGGGCCGTGGGCACACTACTTGGGCGAAAGTGCATTTGGGCTAGGCTACATGGATTATTGGGCTGCGTTGGCTGTTGTAGTGTGGGCTAGAGTGTTCTGGGTCATAGGTGTCTCTGGTGTGGGCTAGACATTCCAAGCTAATGGCTAGGTTGCCGAAGCTGCGGTTCGAAGCTTGGTTTGATTCGAGAGGCTAACTTCGTACTTGCTTCCTAAGTTTTTGTTAAAGAAATTGATATGAAAACTTGTTTTAAATTGAGTTATTCCACCGAATAAACTTTCATAAAAAAGTTCCCTTTAAATCTCCACGAAAGAGAAGCAAAATAACTTTCGCCCCATAAATTATAAAATTAAAAATAATAAATAAAGTTTTCTAACCCCTCCGAATCAAATTATGGTAATCATCACAACACTCAACAACACTCAACCTTGAAGTATTAACAAATCTACAACATCTCAACCCTGTCTTGAATAATTAACAAATCTACAACATCTCAACCCTCTTCAATAATACAACAGTATTATTATTATATAAAGCCTTTTTGATCCACCAAATCTGTTACCAAAGGAACCCAGATTTTGCGATTGGGGGAATAATGCTCTATGGAGCCGACATGGAAAATGTCCGAAGACATGCATTATGCATGCACGAGTGTCCAAGCAGATAATCTTCCTATCGTCAATGGGTTATGTACTCGATCTCTGCATGCTCTCTCAACCATTCAAGCACTTTTGCTCCCTCTAGTATGTCTTGTACCTGAATCAATATGAGGTCAGATCAGTTTTCTTTTCATTCCCTGTACGAACCTAATTGTTTCAACATATCCTTTTCAACAAATCCTCGACTTTTCTCACCTGTTCCTGCACCCGCTCTTCGTCATATTCTTGTTTACTACGTTTAAATTCTGCAATGGAATTTTCCACCTCTTTCATGAGCTCATCTGTGGCCACCTGCAAAGAAGGAAGAGCTTGTTGAAATACTTGCACAAGCTTAAGAATGGACACAACTACCCATAAATGCCAACCACACATCTTTGAGAAAATGGAACTTAACTAATACTTATTAAGCTTATTCAAGCTCATAATTATATTTAATGAAATTAAGACTTCAAGGCTAAATAGTAACGAAATAAGAAAAGAAAATAGTCTAAGATACAGATACTCATACCTGCAAATTTTCACGTTTAAATATATCTCCCACTGCCAGATTCTGTTTTATAACATGCTTAATGTTGTCCTCCTGATTGTCAAGGTACTCCTTCACAGCCTTCGGACTAGATAGAATAGCCAACTGCTGTTCATTTAATTTCATGTTTGCCTGTGCCACAACCAAGAAACATATGAGACCTGGTACACTACACAGATTTGTGGCCTTCAATTTCAGGGATCTTTGCAGGTTCTGACCTGTATTTGCAATAGTTTGGCTCCATATAGCTGTCTACCTTCTTCCTCAAAGATGGATTGAGGAATATCAACTTCCACCATCTGAAAGGTTGTGTCAATTTACTATACTCAGCCAAATTGTATACCCAAATAAACAAAATCCATGCAAACAAACTCAGACACTCTAACACACTGCCCAGAAGTCCGAATAGGCACATGAATCTTATAAAAGATATTTCAGATAGTAAAATACCTTGCAAAGCTGGTCAAGAATTGCATTGTCCGTTGCTTGATCTTTAGCTGTTTGCTCCACTTCAAGGCATCTTTGCAGCAACGCTTCCTTGACCTGTAGAATTGCAGCATAAGATATATATATATATATATATATATATATATATATATATATATATATATATATATATATATATATATAATGTACTCTTCTTCTCTTTTAAATATCTTCCTTGGGTGCATTTCATATTGCTAATATGAGCTAGATTGGGACTGGGAGGACAACTGAGAGCATTATGTTACCTGTTCAAGCGTTGTAGAGCCGGGAAGAAGCTTATCGGCTAGGGAGTCATCCAACGGAGGCAATTCTCTGTAGAACAGTTCCTTGCACTCGACCTAAAATAAAGAAAGAGATAAGAGAAGAACAAGTAAAATATTGTATATGTTACAGTGACCAACAATAAATGGAATACATGAATGCTTAAATGTCTGTTCAGTCATTGACAAAGTGGCAGGGTGAACTAGTCTAAGAGCAAATTATCATACATTCATGAGTTTAGCTGTTTATTTATTTATTTTTATTCATTTTTTTAAATGTTTAAGTTCAACAATATTTAGGGTGGGAGAATCTGAGTCTCTGACCTCTTGGTCAAGGATTTCTTAAGTTCAAGTAATAAAGAGTCGATGAAAAAGTCAGAAAAACAGGTATCAATTATAGTCACCTCATCAGTTTAACAAATTGGCCCCCTTGGGTATCTAAGGAATAAGAACTCACTGTGAATTGCGCATGAACACCACGGAGATCTTCCTGTTTCCATGATTCTGGGAATACAAGAGGAAATGATTTTGTTTCACCTCGTTCAATGCCAATTAATGAATCAACAAACCCTGGAAGCACCTTATCACCATCTTCCGTATCAAAATTATAACCTAGACATGGCAAGAAGGAAATGAGAGGAATGCCCGTGACTCGATCATTGCGCATCGACAAAAGTATTCATGATGGGGAGCTTATTCGAACCTTTGCTCTCTGCCGATGGAATCTTTTGACCAACAGATTGGTCTTCACCAATTGTTGTTGCTGATATATCAATTACTGCAACATCACCAATCTGCACACATTTGTCAAATGGTCAAAATTCTCACACGATATTTTAAGTGTAATTGTCACTTTGCAATGATTAGATGGGAAGCCAATAAATTTTAAACTCTATGATATTAGTAATCCTGCAACAGAAGATCACCATCAAGTTAACATCAATGGTATAACATTTTCATATAGCCTTCAATTCTGCTCTATTTCTACTATTTCAGAATGACTAAAACTGACATAACGAGTAGACAATTTAATTTCATATAAATTTGCAGAACATGGCAGAGAAATGGCTCCTTCAGATCTGTACCATTTGATTGCAGAGTAACCTCAATTTCTCTTTCAGAAAAAAACTATGGAGAAAACAAAACAACTTAAACGAACAGGCTCAAAAATGGTTTCAACAGTCACCTGTAATCCTCTATCAGTCACAATTCTTAATATACTGAGGGACTTGTGGCGGCGCTTTAATTCCTGTTCAGAAGCTTTTTGAGCATTTATTTCATTGTCTATTTCAACAACCACCTTCAAGTTTCTATATCCATTTTCAGGAACCCATCTGACTTCAGGTGCAATATCAACAACAATGTCATATCTGGATCACAAAGTCACAAAGTCACAGGCAAATAACTAGTGCACTGCAATCTTTAAAGCGGAAAAACGTGAGCAAGGAAAAAAAAAGTCTATTACTCGTGGCGTAACTGAAAAGCACGAGAGAATTACAAGATAAAGGTAAGCTCTGTGCATGTGCAACTGAATTAGCAGAAATATGCACCTACATCTTAAGAGAACATAAAAGATACATATTTGGAAAACCTGAGAGAGCCTTGAGATGAAAAGGTATCCTCCAAGTCAGCAAATTTAGATGTGATACGAACCGAGTCTTTCAGTGCCCTTCCTTCTACCTACATCATAAGTATATATATATATATATATATATATATATATATATATATATCAAATAAAAAGAATAGGAAAAGAAAGACCATAAGTTGGTACAAAACTGATTGTAGATTAGCATCTGTGTCATAGGGAGTCAAGGATGACTATTGAAAAATGTGTTTTGAAGTGAAACATTTCTTCTATTTGTACTTAACATTTAAATGCGTTCTCTGAAAACACTTACTTTATAAGTATCTTAGAATTAATTTTGATTATTAACTAAACACATTGCAAATTTTCAAAAGTGCTTTTAATTGGTCAGAACCCTTTTGAGCCTTCAAAAAATCATTCCAAACTCAAAGAGAGCCTAGATCCAATTGCTGCAGCTCCTTATGCTTCTTGATCGATAAAATATTTTATAAGAAAAGAAAATAAAAAGGTAAAGGGAGAGTAAAAAATCGTCAGTTTTAACTTACTGAGGACATTGCATGAGGAAGGGTCCTCTTCAAAATAGATTCTACAACGGCCTTCTGAATATGGTTCTTCCCTACATAACTTTCAAGAATACTTTCTGGAACTTTCTTTCCAGGACGAAATCCAGGGATCTGCTTACAGAAAAACAGAACATAAAGTTCTCATTCTTCTTCCAAATTAGTTTCTATCATTCCCAGAGCATTTACTTCTTGCACACTAAGAATTTTCCTTTCATAAATAATTATTTAATGTTGTTGAACCCCACATCATTCTTGAAGGATTTTGACTTCACAACCAATTAATAGGCGAAGTAAATCCATTAAAATATCACATTGTATAGCAGTAGATATGATCCTAGATTATTACTAAAACAATATCTTCATAAGGTCTTTTGAGTAGAATCTAAAATCAAATTCACATTGAGTTAGGCTCAAAGCTAAGTATATTATTGTAAATATTAAACTAATGTAGAGATATAGAAGAAGTCATTGTTGGAGGAGAGGATTATTCAAGATCAGGAGTTAACCAGTACAAGATTTCCACTGGCACAACACAGGAGAGTGAGGAAGATGCATAGGAGTTATGTAGGTAGCATGTAAGAGGGTAACTAGTAAGTACCTTGGCCTGCTTCATGAACTCAGCAATGGTCCTGCTACGACAATCCTCGCAAACAGCAGGTGGAACTCCGACGCTCAATCTAACCTGAACAGAATATTGCATTCTCAAATAAGGGAAACGAGAATGAGGAAGAATGAAAGAATGAATGAAAGAATGATTTAAAGAAGAAAAGAACTGACTCTGGAATTGGGCTCTTGGGTCTCGGAAATATCCAGGGCCGCGGGAAGCTTGTCGACCTTAGGGCCGAGATCGACGGGGGAAGGGGAAGAAGGTGGAGAAGAAAATCTGCAGGAAATCGGGGAGATCTGAAGTGGGTGAAGGAGGTGAAATGGGGGAGGAAGAAAGCGAAGGTTGAGGGAGTTGGAGCGTCGATTCCTGCATGGAAGCAAGGGGGTTTTGGAGAAAGAAGCAGAAATTGAGGGGCGGGATGGAGTGTGGTTCAGAAAGGTTGCGGAGAAATTAGATGGGAAGAGCGCCATGGCCGCTGGGTTACTGCAACTCAGAGTGGAGCGAAACTAACCGAATTCAACTGGATAAAACGTTCGTTCAAGTTTCAAGGATGATAAAGAGGATAAAGTTGCCGTTAAACCAAAACGGCGTCGTACCAGTCACGACCAATTATTGTTTTTTATTTATTTATTTATTTATTTATTTAAAAGAAATTAACCCAAATAACAAAGCCCTTACGAAATCTTATTTATTTGTACAAGACTTTGGAGCAAGTAAATTAAAAATTCATCGAAATTTTCTTCATCTTGAAAGTTTGTTTAATCCTAAAGAAAGCAAACCCGATTCCAATGCTTTCGTTGCGCGCATGAAGCGTTAATTCTCAACAGTCATGATTACTATGTGTAGAAAATCATTAAAAAATAATTCACTTTAAACATTGTCGTAGACATAAATGTTCATAAATTCATTTTAATTATAATAGTAGCATCGTAGAAGGAAAAACAACCTTTTTTTTTTTTTTTTTATCAAAGCTTAGAAAGAAATATCATTGACCTATTCTAACACAAAGGTCTACGACTATCCTAACATAATTTTCATGGTCTCCTCAGTTGATGTCGTCATTTGTTCATCAAATTTTTTCTCTTAGTTGAAAAAAATGTTAAATGTGCTCTGAGTATTTAAAAATACTAGATGAGTGACTCAATTGTTGGTGTTCGAAAATGTAATCCCATGCAACATTGTTTATGGTGAGACCTACTTTTTGTGATTATTCTTTGGAATCTACTTTCATTTATTTCTAGTTAGGTTTAGACGCATATTACGACACATGGTTCACACATGTAAGCATAAACTCATTAAACATGCTAGTATATGTATATACCTATATGTTTGACTAAAAGCTAGTGTACACTAATGCTGCCAAAAATCAATGGAAAGAAGGGGAGTACATATTATCATGGTGTATGCGTTCGTATAAAACATGCTGGAAAATTATCCCGTGTTGTGATATACAACATGCATGTATGTGTTATTCATACAACATATAATTAATCCAACCTAGCCTAAAAGTGTTCCAACAATAAATTCACTTTCAACGATTTATTCTAAGATTCACTTCAAATTCCAACATTAGATCCATAAATACCTCATCTCCTAAGCTCACCATTGATTATAAATAGAGAACTTTCACACTATTTAGGTGCGGTGGTTTTAGCAAATATTTTTGGTTATACTGTATTCTAAGTATAATTATGTATGAGCGATAAATTTCAATTCAAATAACAAGATGCTACTTGCTTGGCATATTAGCCAGCAATCTAAGGATAGATAAGTACATTTTAGCCATTCAAGGAGCTAAGTTCATGAAGAGAATGACTAGGAAGATACGCCTAAAAACTTCGATCAATGGAAGTGAACTTTGAAGATCTCAATTCTCAGGCATTCCAAAACATTAAATATATTTGCATTTAAAACAAAATATATTTGCATTTAAAACAAAATGTAAATATATTTTATTTACAAAACCAAAATAAAGTTTGAATACATTGGATCTGACGAGAGAAAATAACATAAAACATTAAATAGTTGAAACACGTTGTGACTTTGTATGACACTTGCTCTAAATCTGCTTCCACCCTTGACTAGCTTATTGTACCTGAAAAATATGGAAAACACGGAGTGAATATAAAGATTCAGTAAGTAACCTACTTTTCTTGACTTGTTCTTGTTCATTTCCTAAGAATTTTGGGCCTTAGGTTCTGTTCTTGAGTTCTTGTCATGATCTAGCCAAAGAACTTTAGTCTTGGATTATGAGGTCTTATTCTTAGTTTTGAGCTAAGAATTTTAGTTCTAAGGTTATGGGTTCTTAATCTTGAGAATTTTTTATCTTAGTCTACTTCTTGGTTCTTGTCTTTGTTCTTGTTCCGGTTCTTTTTTCTAGTTTTGTTCCCCATGACAATCCTCCTAGGATTATGGTACAAGGCATGAACCTGATGTGCCCAAGGCTCTATGTGTTCCAAGCAACACAGTTTGTACCTACATCCAAGGTTTCTTGTGTTCCAAGCGACGTAATCTGAACCTACATCAAGAACTTCATGCATTCCTTGCGATATAGTCTGAAGCCTACTCCCAAAGTTTCTTACGATTTAAGCAAAATAATTTGAAACCTACATCCAAAACTTGTTACGTTCCAAACGACATAGTCTGAGTACCTATGTGCAAGGCTTCATATGTTCCAAGTGACATAGTCTCATACCTACATTCAAGGCTTCTTACATTCCAAGTGATGAGATTGATTCATGAATATGTTGTACCATGGGAAGTTTAAGAGTTTCTTGATTTTCTGAGTCCGATTGTGTTGGTATTCTTGGTTCTCGTTTCTTGCAATGTTCATAGCAACCTTCTTGTTCTTAATGGACTTAGCTTATGTAGTGTTACTTTAGAGCATGGTTATATGATCAACATACTTGACTTGAACCATCTTTTTAAGATAGCATATTGATTACTGATTCTTGGTTGAATGTAGCCTTTCTTATTTAGCTTAGCTCTCATATCTCAGATAAGGAGTCAATTTAGAATGCGTAAGAACATAAAATCCAACAATCCAACAACTTATTCTCGAGCTTCGAATGATTTTTGAAACTGTTCACTATAGGAAATCTAATTTTCTGATGACGTTTTTGTAAACACTTCAAACTTCATGAGTATTTTGGTTTGACACTTTTTAATTATTCTTATTATTTTTTTGAAAATTTAAACTTTTTTTTTTTTTTTTTTTTTTTACCCATTTTGTCCTTAAATCTTACTTGTGTACCTTATACGTACTTTTAAGTTACTTGCCAAACATAAAATTGCAGCGACTGTCTTCTATGCCAACTTCAAACTAAACTTCCTTAATCTCATCAAACTCCTCGTTAGTCTGACAAAGAAGTTTGTAAACACGACCATACTCCACAACTTTTTTCTAGTGAGCTTGAACTTTAGTTGACTCCCATTCCTACGTGTCAAAAGGATCTAGGTCTTGCAATTTAAGATTCAGCTCAAACACTTCGATTAATTACCTTGGTAAAGGTAGAATACATCATATCTGTACATATTAAGATGATTTACTGATTTACTTGTTTATTACCTGAATCAAAGAGAATCTATGATTTCCTGGTTTGTTAACTAGTTTTTTTTACCAAATCTATGATTTCATGGTTTGTTACAATGTAATCCTCATTATACATATCTATAAATATACGAGGTCGTGATAGGTTATAGTGTCATTTAACCTAACATGGTATCAGAGTTATGCCCTAAACTTTGCCATGTCAATAGAATTCTCAAATGTCGAACAAAAGTATTGTGAGCCTCAAAGGCATAGTAAAAAATGACTAAGACTATTGTGAGCCTCAAAGGTATAGTAAAAAATGACTAAGACTCCAAAAGAAAAGGAGTCGAGCCTCGATTAAGAGAATGCATACTTTGTTCGTGGGGAGGTGTTGGATGAAAGTCCCACGTTGGCTAATTTAGGGAATGATCATGGGTTTATAATCAAAGAGTACTATATCTATTGGTTTGAGATCTTTTGGGGAAACCCAAAGCAAAGCCAATGAGAGTTTATGCTCAAAGTGGAAAATATCATATCATTGTGGAGAGTCGTGTTCATTTAACGTACCTTACTTGAAGTACATTAGCTTACTTTATTCATAGTAGAGTAACACATCGATGTTATAACAATCCCTTCAACCATGGAATTTACCAACCAAAGTCATTACCATACAACTTTTAGCATCCCAGGTTCATCCTTGGCAGATTCTTTTTTCTCTTTAATGAGATTACTAATTTTACTAACATTTTCTTGTCCATGAATCTTCCAACACTTGAGAACTAACAATCACTGATCAAACTCGTATAAAATTGACAACAATTAACAAACTATGGCATGGTTAGATAGAACAAGTGGTACGATAAGTTGCAAATACTAGATCATGAACAAGGAGTTATAGCATGAGTGTGATGTTGTAGTTCATTTTGTCAGAGTGGAAATGTCATGGTCTAAATTGATCGGTAACATATACTTGAACAATGTTCAAAAGACCTCATATCAAAGAGATAATGTTTCTCACTTTATACTTATGATCTCTTACTCATGTAGACCTCCAACAATTCTCAACATCGGTGACAGCTATTTTGCTACCTAATTTTAATTTAAATGATAGCTCATATATGTTATTAAGGAAATTATCGAAACCAACATGATACTAAAAATAAAGCCTACTTAAATTTAAATCGACCCTCAAGTACATGCAAAATATAAAATGGTATACACCAATGACATCTTTTTCTGTTTTCCTATTATCTAAAAGAATTCTATTTTAGTTTTCAAAAGACTATTTATAAATTTTTTAAAAGTGAGGCACAAAAAAAAAGAAAAAAGAGGTAAAAACATAAAGATATCTCTAGCATACACATATCTTTATAGATTGCCCCTGGCTGTTAAGATGTGGACATCTCTCTGGTTCATCCTCGTCAAGAAGCTCTTTGGTAACTTTCTAACCAAAAGAAAAATGCCTCAAGAATATGTTTACACATGAAGCTTATGGTATTCAGAATACATGTTCTGAATTTGAACTGATACCAGGAAAGCACAGAAATACCCTCACATATCTCTCTCTCTCTCTCTCTCTAAATACACAACAAAATCAAATGTTTATCAAAGCAATGAATTGTTTTCCTCTTCCTCTGCATCTAACAGGAAGTCTAGATTAGATATCTTTCTCTATCGAAGAACATTCCGCATACCAAAACTCTTTTCCAGGGGAAACAATTTGAGTTGGATATCCATCCTTCCAACTGATCCTTCACGCTCCATCCTCATTCTCCACAGCTCTAGTAACACCGACTTCAGCAGGTCGAAGTACTCGCTCATGAAGCATGTATCCTTTCTGTGGATATTAACAACAAAATCACAGTTAGGCTTTTGCAATTATCATAGTTTTTATGCAAGTTCTACTACAAGCTCTATTTCAACAAATAGGTACAGATTCAAGTACCGTGTTTTCATGTTAAGTCATCGTGTTTGTTAAACAAAAACTTAGCCAATTCGAAGACAACTCTTGAAGAATGATAGAGCGCAAGTGGAACTCAAATGACATTGAAATTAAAAGAAACTCCTGAACTAATTACCAACATACCTTGATATCCCAATAGCATTCCAAATTCTTTCCTAATAGCACTCCGATCAAAGAAGCATTTTATTTAATGAGTTTTCCATTTAGAGTCTCAAACCTGGTATCTAGAGAATTTTTCCTAGACCCAGACATTTCAAGAACATAGTATCAGGCCCCTAAGCTTACCAACTTTTATGCATCTCAAGATCAAGATCTTCAATTCCCTTTTTTCAAAAATTTATTTCATTTAAGATTTGAAGTGTTAGTCTTCAATGCCAATGATGTTCATAGCTTGTTCGTCTTACTTTAAGCCTGTAAATGGCACTTCAGAATAATTAATTTGTCAAAGAAAATGTTCGCGAAGTTCCCATTTTCTTTTCTTATTACCTATGCCTACGCCTACAGTTTCATCATCATAAAATTTCCATTTGCAACTCTAATAAATATGAAGAATTTGAAATATAATAATGGTAGAAACAGAACCACACACAAAACAATGATCATGACTACGAGACATACCTTCAATACAGCAGCAACAGTACCGGGAGGCTTAGAACCATCTGGTACTTGAAAAACTGCATTGTGCCTATGTGGATCAAATGGCTCATTTGTAGGGTCAAATATTTCCACTCCAAACTTTTTCAACACCTGGAAGTAATATAATTTAGTTAAAATTAATTAGCACAAGGATGTCATGAGGAGCCAAAATTAGAAGGAAACGGCCAATGACCGATAAACCATGTTATGTTAGTTAAGACGGTGTCAACTGACTAAGTCTTTTGCCATACAAGTTTTGCTGATAATCAAAGTTCTAACTGCAAACCTCAATAACATTTTATACATGAGAGCTTTACCTCAGACAGCTGCTTCTCAGTCATTTCAACACCTTCAAGAAGGGTTTTCAATAGGGGCACCGCCCCAGCAGAGTCATTAGTTGAATCAATCTTTGAAAAACTTTCCTTGACAACAGATGAAGCTCGTCCTAGATTGTCTGCGACGTCCAGTAAACCCTTTGCAAAATTCTAAAACACATAAAAATAATGTCAGGAGAGAATCTTGCAAGTGAACATTATTAATGTATTGTCATGTCATTGAAACATGAAAAAAGAAAAAAACATATATATACCAAGGATAAGAAATAGACCAAATGAAAACTAATACCTGAATAGCGAACTTCTTCGAATTCTCAGCTTCACGCCTTGTCCTGGCCATTATATTCTCCATCTCTGCATAAGTGCGAACAACTTTATCTTGCATTTGTTCAATCTCTTTGTGCTTTAATTTCAAAAGCTCTTCCTTCTCAGCCACAACTTTCACCAGATCATCCATGGTAAGATTGTCATCACTCTCAGAATCTGAACCAGAAAGCAGAGTTTGTTAATACTTGTACATTATAAGGCAGGCATTGAAAATCAACATCCGAATATGAAATCTGATTCTTTGGTTTACCATTAGATTCAGCCGTCGGCTCTGCAGCAGCAGAAGAGCTGCCATTACTTCGTACAGAATCACCATTTTCCTTATCAGGAGTCTCAGGGGATGCAAACGTTGATAATCCGAATTTATGAAGGGAAAATGAATTATGTAACGCAGATTCCTGAGCAGAAAAAGAATAGACCTGGGCACATTAGGCCAATGAATGAAAGTTTTATTATTTAACGTTCTCTAAGAAGACCAAACAAGTAACCAGAAACTAAGCAATAAATCCCAATGGATTCCCAATAATAAAAGGAAAAAAGTAAAAAAAAAGAAGAAAACTGAGAACAAAGGTAAACTAATTCCAAGCCACACCCACAACTAGAGGCTATCTAATTAAAGGAACATGAGTAAAATTGACATAAATAATAACGAATTCAAGACACCCAGAAACAGAACAAAAATAGACGGGAGGTTCAAAAGCATATAATAACAAAAAAATTGCGACAAAAGTCTTACAAAACCTCATACAAAAAAAAGGGGGAAGAAATTGAAATTCATACGCCGCTCTTACATGGGAAATTTCGAGAAAAACCCAAAACCCTAGCTAAACCCTAATAGCAGAAAACAAATCCTTGTAAGTGAAAGGTGTTTAAGGCGTACCTTATTGATGGATTCGTTAGCAAGACAGTGAAAGCGATTGGATAGAATTGGCGAGAATTGTGCGGTTTGATTGGATTGCGAGGCCGAGGAGAGAAGCGAGCTCCGGCAAATGCCGCGGGAGGCGCGTGCGAAAAGCTTGGTGACGATCATAGCTAACAAGGAAGGTGATTAAAACTGAAAAGGAAGATCGGATTTGAAGGCTTTTCAGGCAGAGAAAAGTGGAAGGAAATGAAGAGAAGAATGTGGCTGAGGAGGAGATCACAGGAGACAGACACGGGAGCGAGGGTTTTGTGGTGCCTTCAAGTCAAATTGGCGAAACTACCCCACCCTGTGTTTCCTTAAACGACGCCGTTCTCATTGCTTGCGGAACGCTTCACCGATCCCAGATTTTGTTTCGTAGAAATTAATTTCAAAATTATTAAAAGTAATATTTAAAAATGAAATAAATCTAAAAAGTGTATAGACAAATAATATTTTAATTTTATAACCTCAACCCATTTTGTCCATATGTCTTGCTCCACCTTCTATCTTATCCAAACACATCACATTCTTTCAATAACTTATAAGTGGAATGATATCGTCTTCTGATGTTGTCTTGTCTTTGAATGATAGACTAAATTCTTCGTTAACTATATGACATTCTGACTATCTACATAAAGTCATTGTATATGAAATAGCAACACAATTCTTAACTCTAAACATCCAACTATTTGATTATTCATGACTTACTCCCATCTGGTTGTATCCTCCAACTCTAGGGCATCATCAAAGAACTCTGGTTTTCCTTCATCAATCAACAACATATAGTATAATGAAAGTACATATCTTTATGATAATCTAATAGTTTTGTAGATATTCTGAATGTTGCCTTTTTTGATCCTTAATCTCTAAAACTAATTAAGTATAATGAATTAATTAATTGATGTTTTTTAAGATAACGAACATACTTTTAATTACTAATAGATTCAATATTTTGAAGTGTTTATAGTATAAAGCTTAGAATGATGATACGATGCCTTTTAAATCACTCAAATGTGAGAATTATAATAAAAAATTACAGCCCAACCAAAATAGAGTAGAAAATGCCTAAGGAAATGACATGGCAGCTGAGTTGTCATCCTGGACAAATTTCCATGACACATGTATAATAATATATTAATATATTTTAGCATAAATAAATTATACATATATATATAATAATATATTTTAGCATAAATAAATTTAAACTTGTGATCTTGGACTAATATTAGTATTATTATTATTTTAATAGAAAAAAGGAAATAATTTAAACCAGGTTATTACTATTTCTAAAATTAAAAAAAAAAAAAAAAAATTCTAACATTTATATTGATTTGATCTTGAGTCGTGTAAATGTTTGAGTTTGATCTGCAATTCGTAAAAAGAACGGTGTTAAGTTTTTGCTCTGATCCGTGGAAAGAGTAAAATTTTTATTCAAATTTACCAGAGGCGTATGAGGAGTGAAGTATGTCAAGTTTGACCAAACCACTATAAGATTACAGTGTTACTTTCCTATTTCTATAACTCTATCTCACTTAATTTTGAAATTATTAGCGTGATTGGTTAGTTTTGTTTTTAATGATTTATTGTTTTAAATTGAATTATTTTATATATCTGTATTAATTGTCACCTTCAAATTAATAAAAAGTTTGATAAAAAAAATATTTTAATTTTTACTAATTTTATGTCAAAATCTCATTCATCTCATTCATCACAATCATCACAGTCCAACACCCGGTACTTGCTCAAATGTCACTGTCTCCACATTTGGTTCCTCAACAACTGTCTCAGAAGTTCCTAAAGTATTTACTACAACATTACTAGGTGAATTTTTTCGCAACTCAACCTCAACTCCCTCTTGCTTCATTGTCTCGGAATCTTTCTTCTATTTGTATTTGTACAAGACATTTTCATCAAAAGTCATGTCACAATGTCTCAGGATCTTCTGTTCTTGTCACCCCAAAATTTGTATCCTAACATGTTATAACCATAACCTATGAAGTAGTACTTCACAGCCTCAGCGTCAAGCTTGTCACTCTTTTTTAGATCAACACGAACATATGCAGTGCATCCAAAAGTTCTCAAGTGAGAGTACTTGAGTTCTTTTCTGTCCATACCTCTTCTGGCAGCTTGAACCCCTAAGGTACTGACCACCCTCTATTGATCAAGTAGGCTACTGTATTTACAGCATTAACCTATAACTTATTTAGCAATCCATAATGAATCTTGATACTCCTTGCTCGCTCATTCAATGTTATTTTCATCCTTTCAGCAACATCATTTTGTCTTGCTTTATTGGGAACTATCCTCGTTAATCTAATTCTATCAACTGCACAAATGGTTTGAATTCTGACTTTTTATACTCTCCTCCATTGTCAGACCTAGCTATTTGATCTTCAAGTTGGTCTGATTTCCAACTTCAGCTTTCCACTCTCCTTGAAGGTGGCAAACATATCTGACTTATGTTTAAGGAAATAAGTTGATACCTTCCTACTGAAATCATCGATGAAAGTGACGTAGAACTTTGATCCACCAAGTGATGGAATTGGAGATGATCTCCAAACGTCTATATGGACCATTTACAACCACACTTTTTTCAGTTCTCTGGTAGCCTTTGTGAAGCTACTTGTTTCTATTTGCTCATGATGCAGCTCTCACAAGGGCCTATATCAACATATTTCAGAAATGATTTCCTTGTTAGAAACTCTTAGTTGTCCTTACCCTTCTAAAACTCCTTTCGTAGTCAACCTCTTCATTCCTTTGACGTTCATATGTCAAGTCTATTGTGTCATAGACTTGAATTTGAAGCACTCTCACCAACAATAGCCATATTTATACACCCTACAGTGGTGTATACGGTTCCAGATTTTGTGCCATATGCTACCACCATAACACCCTTCGCAATCTTTCACGAATTCTTCCCAAACTCTACTGCATAACCCGTCTTCCTCATTTTTTTTTTTACTTTATTGTCATTTTCTTTGTAAAGATCATATTTAAATCTTGAAAAAAAAAAAAAAAAAAACGTCTAGAATTTTGCTTCTTAATATTGAAGATCAAATAAACTTCAATTCACATTTTGCTTAAACCGTCTAAATCGGTAACCCTTATGTTTGATATTTTTGTTTCATGATTCAAGCTCGAAGATAAGTTCTAAATTTTCTCGAATTCCGTAAAAAGGAAAGTTAGACCATTCTCTTATATTTTTTAATTAAGAAGGGAATTTAGTCAAAATCCTAACGACCTTTCGTTTTGAATTCATTTCCAGTGTGCAGTTCTACCAAAACATATCTTTGTATCCCTTGTTCGTTTGATCATTTTTTTGTTTTATTTTGTTGTTACTTCATAATTAACTTCTCTTGATTTTCTTTAATTAACTTCTCTTGATTTTCTTGAATAGCTCGCTAAAATAAGAATTGATTTATCAATATATTAGCCTACCTTGATCATATTTTAGTTACTTTCCGAAATAGCTTACCTTTGTGTGTAATAAACACGAGTGTTCCTGAGTGTAAAATTAGTAAGTTGAGTGTGTGAGGCCCTAAGCATATTTAACTACTATTTGTACAAATCATGAACCAAAATGAGGGAAACAGAGGGGAGATTAATGAGCTAGTTAAAGAAGAAATCCAGGAGAATGAGGAGGAATTAGAAGACCGGAGTCATTTGGCACTTATTACAAGAAGACTTCTTAAAACTCAAGTTATTGAGAATGATGTCGATGATCAAAAAGACAACCTATTTCACAAACAGTGTTTAGTCAAGGGGACTCCTTGTAGTCTTGTCATTGATAGTGGAAGTTGCACTAATGTAGTAAGTACCATGTTGATCAAAAGATTGCAAATTCCAACCCAACAACATCCTAAACCTTATAAGCTTCAATGGCTCAATGAGAGTGGAACAATGAAGGTAGTTTCCCAAGTTTTAATATCTTTTACTTTGGGTCTTTTACTTTGGGAAAATATAAAGGTGAAGTTCTTTGTGATGTGTTACTAATGCTTACTGGAGACATATTGCTTGGCCGACCTTGACAATTTGATAGGAAGGTCATGTATGATGATTATTTGAAAAGATATTCTTTTATAAAAGATGGTAGAAAAACCACTCTTATACCTTTGAGGTATGCAGGTGTATTTCTTGTTCAAAGTTGGAGAAAAAGAAAAAAAGAGTTTGAAAAAGAATTGAAAAAAAAACCAGAATTGGGTGAAAAATTAGAGAAAAATCAAAGAGAAAAAAAAAAAAAACGGATGTATTTAGTGAAAAACTAAATGGGGGCAACATTGAAATATCCTATGATAAAAAATTGGCTGCTTTAGTTCGCACATCGCAGGTGTGACAACACTACGTATGTCCCAGAGAATTTGTGATTCACCCTTATTAGGAAAGTTTGAAGTATCTTAAGGGTCAAAGTAAAATTTACCGTAGGCGTGCAAAGTGGGTGGAGTTTATTGAAACATTTCCGTATATCATCAAATATAAGCAAGGTGATGGTTTTCCTGATTCAAGGACGAACTTTTTTGAAGAGGTGGAAGATGAAAAGGATCACGGTATTCCAAATGTTCCAACTAGACCCATTATATGATCCAGGACCAATAAAATTCAACAAGCATTGATTCTTCATCTACAAAATTGGATAGACTTAGTTCAACAATTATTTCATATGTTACAAGGTGATTCGATTGAGGAATGACCATTTGAAGCTCCATAAATGAATATTTGCACGGTTGAAGTAGTGGATGAAGTTGCTATAAATTGTACTGGATTGATAAGTTGTTAGAAAACTTTATTTATTATTTTTAATTTCATAATTCTTGTAATGATAAAAAGATCGAGAAGATATTGGTCAAATTGACTTCTTCTTTCGTGCAGATTTAAAGGGAGTGAGTAAATAATGGTCACTAATATCTTGAGTGGGCATTTGAAGAATTAAAAGTTTCATTCTTGAAGAGACTATAAATACCCACATATTATTATGTAAAAGGCAGATTTAGATTTTGGAGGAATGAAATTGATATGTCAAATTGAGACTTTTACCCTTATAATTTGAATATCATCCTTGTTATTTCTAAGTTTCAAGCACTTGCGATAGATTGCAACTGAGTCATTCAATCAAGTCTTGATCAAGTTCGATTGTGGAGTGACTCAATTTAGAACAAGATTCCAAATCTTGCTTCTAGATCTTTGAGCTTCAAGTATAATCTAATTCTAGCCTTATCTATTTCAAATACTTTGGTCATTAAGTCATGTTTAGGATTAGGTACGATTGTGGGGGTTGGCTAGTATTATGTAGGGTGGTTGGGACATAGCCCTTGATAAAAAAAAATTGTCTCAACTAGTGAAGGTCTACCTAGAATATATATAAGAATATGTTGTCATCCACTTAGGACCCGTGACGTACTAGAGAATACTACTGACGGATCTCCATTGGTGCTCAATAGAGATCATAGGTTTTATTATTTAGAACCTACAATAATGTAGATATAAAAAGCTCACTAGGTAACAATAAGGATGCTTCAGACTCATGTTTAGGAGTAGACACTTATGGAGCATATTAGGGAGACTGCGAAGTTATTAATAAGGTAATCTAACGAAGTTACTAATAAGGTAATCTAACTTTTCATTCCAACCCGTGTTTTTTATGAGGGCACCTTGACCTTGACTTGTATATTGATCTCATAATGGCTTAGATGGACAAAAAAAGAAAAAAAAAAAAAGAAAAAAGTCATCGCTAAGATACACAATATACTATGTTAATTTTTTATAGAATTGTATCAAACTATAAATTAAATCTAATTTAATTGTATCATAAATTGTACACAAAATATGGTATTAAAGTTTAAAATTGGGCTAAATAACAAAAATACTTGTAAATTTTAGTTCCTTTTTAATTTTTAAAATTTTTATTAATACCCCAACATTTTAAAAAAGTTCAAAAATATAATTGACTTTTCAAAAGCTTCATTAATATGAATAATACCCTTATAGTTAGTATAGAGATGAAATGAAAGATGAAAATTGCACAAACTTATCATTGTTCACACTTCTATACAGTTCCAATCTTATTGGTATTTTAGATTAAATTACATATGGCTACATGTTTAGTCATTTCTCTAGTTAGCTCCACAATCAAATAAAAAGGTAAAATATGAATTTTCCTCTAAAAGAAATAATAACCCATGGAACAAACTATTTAATATTATAATACTTCAATACACGACATTATTACCATTTACATGAAAACTGAACCTATTTCCCAAGAAAGGAACTACAAAATTTTCAATTTTCCAAAGTCAAAGCTCTTATTAAATAGAAAATAGTATAAAGAATGAATAAGTTCAAGAAGACCTTGAGAATGCTAAAGCAGCCGTGTGTATACCTGAAACTCAAAACTCGAATTTACTGTCTCATTTAGTCATAGGGATTTTTGAAGTTCTTCAAAAGTCCTGGGACGTCGTATCCCAACATGTCGTCCACAGACTGAATCATTTTTGGTTTCAACTTCTCAAAGCTGTCGAAGTTGAAACCAGACAATGTCTCTTTGAACTGGTCGACGTTCGGGAAATCTCCAGCGGGTAAGTGATATTCCCTTTGTACCTGCGAGTTGATAAAAGTTTTAAGTGTACCATTCTTTGTAAGTTGTTACAAGCATTAGTTCAAAGGAAATACCTTTCCGAATTCATCGGCCAAATTATCGAGCAGTCGCTGTTGGGTTTTGGCTTTGCCCATAATGGTAGGCATCTCCTTCCTAAGATGACTTATAATGTAGGCATGAATTTTAGCAGCTCTTGCACGTTTGACAAATTCATTTATCTGCCAGAAACTGATGTTGTCAGAAACTATTTTCTTGGGGGGAGGGGGCAGAGACTATTCGGTTCTTCAAAGTTGCATATTACACAAACAAGTACCATTTTCAATTAGAATAATATGCGTAGTAGACCATGGGAAACTCACTTTTCGATCACAGGCCTTCTTCGGAATATCCTTCAAATCAGAAAGAAGATCTTCCTGTTCTTTTTCAAAGAGATCTTTCCCAAGCGGACCCGTAGCAGCTTCGTTAACTGGTTGGTCATTAAAGGAGCTGTCACAAGGAAATATGTGAACCAAAGGGAGCATAAGACATCCTGGTCAACATAAGAAGCATATCAAAGTAGTGATCTAGACATGAAGAGCTCATTAGACGGCGATATATGTGTTGGCAAGATACATTATTGTCAATCCTTCCATTAGAAACCACTCAGATTTGAATGAGGCCAAATTATATCACCGCATATGTCAATGTAGGGTGGAAAAAGAAAAAATAAAAACCACTAGTATCATATCAGGCAAGAGGTCGCACCCAATATAAACGCGAACAACCTCAGGTGTATTCAGAACTTTCCCAAGCGACCACATTAATGCTCCATAAACCCTCATCAACTGAAATGCTCAAAAGAGTTTAATTACATTCACTGTGCCCATGTATTTCAGCCGGTGAAATGGTAAAACCAGAGTAAATTATAATAACAATAGTAATAAAAGTAAAGATAATAAGTTACTTGTTGCGTGTCCACTTGGTCTGCCTTATTCAAGACTACTCGAATCTTGTCATCATGCCCACGTAATGATGCTATGACCCGCTTGAATTCATCACTAATATCAAGTTTATGGGGATCAAATAAAAGTAGAATAAGATCGGACTTTGCAGCAAACCACGATGTTACAGCTGTAAACTCATAAGCTCGCTGTGTTCGTTGCTTTTCTCCGGACAAAACTCCAGGAGTATCCACAAACGTAAAATGTTCTAGCAGCTTCATAAAAAAGAACAGTTTAAGGCCGTGAAAAGATTATTCAAATAAATATTCATGCAGTAACAGAATATATTCTTACAGGATGTGGCATTTGTGAACACTCAAATTTTGATAGAAAAGAAGTTCCAAATGTTGTGAGCCCATTAAATGGCATGTCTGCTTGGACGGCAACTGTATTTCCAGGAATGCTTCTTTCATCAGGTCCAGACTAAAAAGGAGACAATAACAAAGAATTAGGTTTGAAGCACCAAAATCATTTATTCTTTAGAAGATTATGAATTGAAAAAAAATAAAGAGAAAGCATGAATAAAGTACTTAAAATGGAATTTGGTTTTTCCCCCTTCTAAGAAACAAAGGACACATAACTTTGCATAAAAAGTGTGAATACAATTGAAGTAACAGCAATACGTTCTACAGATTGGAATCTGAAAAAAATAGATTGCGGAGCTGACTGAAATTACTAGCCTGGCTGACTATATGAAAATACAAGATTTTATTTCCTCGATCATCCCAGTCAAGCCAACATATACCCCCTCAGGGGAAGAGCCTATTTGTAAAAGCACTTACCATAACAACAACAAATCTGTCAGTTGTAGGTTCTGGTCCAATATGGGCTCCTGTTAAAAGTGGAAAAATGAGCGACAATGTTAAAACAAGATCAGACGTATTGAAATCTCACGTTTTCTCTCTCCCCCACTCCCCTTCTCTATCTCTCAAACACAAGAACTTTGTCTCCTTTTAAAAAAAGTAGGGGGAAAAATTGGTGTGGGTGGGGTGAGGGGAAGAGGGAGCTATAGATCAGCCCATCCCTCTCTCTCTCATTCATGGAACCTCATACCTAGGACAACTACTTTAGGGAAAGTACTTTAGAACTGTCAGCATAAAAAATACAATCTCTCACCTGGATAACTGCTTCTCAGCATATGCTTGATAAACGTCGTTTTGCCAGTCGAGTATTGACCCAAAAGCATAACCATTGGTTTAGCATCAAAGTCACTATTTGTCTGAGTCATAGGGCAGGCTAACATAATTATTAAACCACATTGTAAACCATGGTCCACCATACCATGAATATTAAATAAAAAATATACATATAGTTTTAAGAGAGAGAGTCTCTATGACACATGTAATGAAATATAAAATTAAGATGCAAAAGCATACATTATACTCACCAGTAATGGAGAAACAAAATCATTAAACCGATAAGTAACTTCTAAGGGCTTCAGCTTCTGAATGTACAGTCTCTTCAAACCATCAATGATTGATGTAACGGAAGAAAGAGGTACCTGAAACAGCATTTTGGAGAGGGAGTCATAAGACCAGAGACCAAGGCGAGAATGACTGCAGTAAACAACTGCTACATATATGATAACATGATAAACATAAAACAAATGAAATGTTCATGATAACAAACTTTTTTAGATGACTTCGCTGAAAACCAATTAGCTAAAGCAGGGGACTGCCATTTAGAAGTACCTGCATAGTCATCATCAATTGGCAAGTTAAAAAGGGATAGTAAAGGCATAAAGCAGCCTCCTTTCATTACTTGAAAAGATATAGGTACTACCGTTTGTCTCGTGGTCATTTGATTTCTGTTTACGGGCTCTCTTCTGTTTGATAGAAAAATGAAAAAGTTAGAACTTTCAACAGGATTACAAAAGGTGTGCCTTCCTACTCCTCAGTCCTAAGGTCAGAACAAGCCCCACCCAACCAAAACTCAAAATTTGATTGACCCAACCTGTCCCAGTCTATCTATTTATTGGATAGGATACAGATGAATCTATTATAGCGCTACTTTTAAGGAGTTAAACAAGTGAGAAAGAAACATAGGCCACAACTTAATTGGAGTCAATTTTTCGTGAAAAAAAAAAATGTTGTAGTGGTTGCATAACAGAATGCTATGAATGAGGGGGCTACGAGTCACCAAGCAGACTATTTTGAGGGGTGACTGGGTGAGGAGCCGCCAACAAGGTACTCTTTGCATGGATGATATTATTACAAAGGTAAACTAGTCCTACCTATGGACATTCCATTATTGTCATTAAAATTTCATTCCTCATTAACACTGGGATATGGAGGTGGGCCATGACGCGTTTTACAGACTTATCAGAGGTTGGCAAAAGAAGTATATTGCAAAGGAATGCACAAAGAAATTTGTTTAAGAGCGGGCAAGTTGTTTGCAAATAAACTGAGTTATTAGCCTTGGCTCTAGCGGGTTCGCTTCAACCTTCACTAATTCCATCTTCAGAAGGCATTTCGATAAATTTTTTGAGTTGAAGGTTAACCCGAGTCTGAAAGGAATGATTCAACTTTGGTTGTAGGGGATTGTTGGTTAAAGTTCATTCACTCATCTTAATGCAACATCCTTTTACAACTATTATTTGAACAACAAGCTTAAAATGTGTCTCATTTTCGAAAAATGGCCCTCTTAGTGAAAGAAAGTCCTGTACCTCATTGCCATGTACCTTTTCTTTTTTTACTTTTGAACAAAGAATTTGAGAAGTATTCTCCAAAAAAATCCTAATATAGCTTTTCTTTCCTTTGGTTTAGTTGTTCTCCATGCAAATACTAAAGATGTGTCAATACATGATGATAAGGGCAAATCCTCAAATGGCTGGTCACTAATACATTTCAAAGGAAACCTCTCAAATTTGAGGGGGTTGAGTGGCTCTTTCTTACTTGAGAAGATTAGATGGTTTTTCCATTCTGAGAATAAGGATGTATGGACTTGGTATTTGAAGTACGTTTCTTTTTGTCGCCCCTGGCTAAGGGCCTAGACACTCATTTGGGCTTGCTGCCTAGTTGGTGTGCAAGGGAGAGGATGCATAAACACAGGCCATCCCTTTTGTGGTTATCTTATCTTCAACTATTTGGCAGAAGCTTAGGTTTTTTTTTGGTTGCCCTTCTTTCAACCCTGGCACCTTAGGAAATTTCTGATTTCCTTAAATGAAGTCTTGATTTGTTGCCCTTAAAAATAAAGCAAAGTGTTGTAGTTTACGTTTTAAGTGTTTTTGGAGCACATGGCTAGTAAAGGAATGGAAAATTTTTCAAGGGAGTAAAATCTCTAGATGTTTCAATAGTGGTTGAATGTGCTATGTCACGGTCATGCTCGTCCCGGGCATGTTGCTTATGGCCACATGCCCATGCCATGCCATGCCATGCCAAACCCTTTTACTTGCTTTCATGTTGTATTACTTTCTTATTACATTTTCTTGTTGTATAACTATTCGGCGAAACCATGTCTACTCCGGTTAGACATGAATCATCTCAAAATATATTATGGGGGACCAACTAGTCATCAAACCTCCCCCACCAAGTATTGTAATTGCTCTTGCCTACATGTTTTCAATGCAATTGACTTTCACGATGCTTTCTTTCAATTTGTTTTCAATGATTTTCCTCTCCCATGTTTTCTAAAACAATTTTTCTCAAAACGTGACTCGAAACTCGACCTATGTCTGATTTGTCCACGAAATATGATTTTTATACGGTTGACTTGTTCACCAGGTTAGAACAAGTGCCGTACAATTGACGTCCCGTTGCCGAAAAGAATGCGATTGTGACAAGTGGTATCAGAGTTGCGTTAGCTCCTAGTCCTATTAAAGAATGAAACGATGTCGGCGACTAAACAATCGCTAAGTCACAAGTTTAGATTCTCACGAGATTGAACATGAGATGTTATTCTTAAAAGAAGAACCCGACACAGTCGGCTTCCTAGAGGAACAAGTTGCGAACTGAATGAAAGAGTCGGTGGAATTGACGCTATGAACACTTGCCTGGATGGGTTGGCAATCAAAGAATTGATATTTAGGGTTGACTCTCTAGAAAAAAGGGCTACACAACCGAGTAGCTTAGAACGCGAAGGTAGCTCTGAGAGCTCTGTCACATACATGGAAGGAACATGTCGAAATGCTAGATAGCTCACAAAAAACCGTTGAAGCTTTTCAACGAGTTGCCTAAAGATCTCAGGGCAACAATAGACGCCACGAAGGCTGAGATAGGCAAAATGAATACCTAAGTAAGCTTGATCGTGTGGGCCATAGGAAATCAAACCTCAGGTCAAGCTTAGGTTGGGCTCAACAAACTAAAGATCCTGGAGCCCAAGGCCTTCAAAGGGAATCGGGATGCAAAATAACTTGAAAATTTCATCTTCAACGTTGAACAATACTTCAAAGCCACAGGGATCTGTTCAGAAAAACTTAAAGTTACCCTGGTCACACCGTTCACAATGCATGTCGCAGACGATGCAAAACTATGGTGGCGTTCGAAGTTGAATGACATTCAAAATGGTTCGTGCACCACGAGTTTATGGGAAGACCTCAAGAGAGAGTTGAGGACCCAATTCTTCCCTGAGATGTAGAATTCATAGCAAGGCGCAAAATGCGACAATTGAAACACACCGAAGGAATTAGGGACTATGTCAAGCAATTCTCAACTTTGATGCTAGACATTAAAGATATGTCTAAGAATGACAAAGTATTATGGTTTGTCAAAGGATTGCTACCCTTTGGCAAGAACAAAGTTATGTGAACAAAAGGTTCAAGATCTTGCCGCCGTGCGGGTTACTGCAGTGAGACTCTTAGACTTCGAGGGCGAAGCCAATTTCTAAAGAAGGAATACACCACCCCAAACTCTAGGAACAAACCCTATAGGCCAATGAGTTTGAGGAATGAAGGCCCCAATTGACCTGGAGGAAACGATAGACCGAATGAGGGAACTATCCAGCGATGCCTTTGCAATGTCGATTATGTAAGGCCCTCACCAGCTTTCCTATTGCCCCTGTTGAGAGCCTTTTGTGTGCTTCAAGTCTCAATACAAGGAGGTAATGACCAAGAAGCCGAACCAGCGGCAGAGAAAGAAGAAGATCATGACACTCTCAATATGAGAGCGCTAAAGTTTCTATAGGCCATCCAAAAGAAGGTCGATCCGAAAGAAGTGTTTGAGAAAGGGCTGATGTTCGTTGACGAAACGATAAACTCACGACCTAGCAAAAGCACCTTTGTAGACTCGGGCGTGACCCACAACTTTATCGTTGACTATGAAGCTCGCAGATTGGAACTCAGAGAACGACCCCAGGAAAATGTATGCTGTTAATTCAGAAGTCTTTCCTATTGTTAGAGCCTCCAGTCTCTTTGAAATTGGGGACTTGGTTAGGAGAAATGGATTGGGTCGTGGTCAACCTGGACGACTTTGATGTGGTACTTAGGATGGATTGCCTTCTTGACACAAAGTCATACCAATGTCGTTGGCGAAGTGCATAGTGATTACCAATTGCAATCCTACCGTAATCCTTGCAAGAATCAAACAGTCGGGCAACAATGATTTTCGCCTTGCAATTAAAGAGAGGGCTCGCCTGGGAAGAGCCCACATTTATGGTCATATCTTTGGTGGAAGATGTAATCACCATTGATCCCATCCCAAGCGAAATCAGAGATGTCCTACCTAGTTATGCTGATATAATGTCAAAAAGCTTACCAAAGACATTACCCCCTCAACGGGGCATAGACCACGAAATTCCGCTCCTACCTAGAGTCAAACCCCAGTGAAAAATGCATATCGGATGGCCCCACCAGAGTTAGCCGAATTGAAGAAGCAGGTTAGACGAGTTATTGGTTGCAGGGTTCATTCATCCCGCAAAAGCACCCTATGGGGTCCTAGTGTTTTTTTAGAAGAAGAATGGTAGAACTTTACATCTGTGCATTGATTACGAGGCCCTAAACAAGGTGACAGTGCACACAAGTACCCATTGCCAATTATATCCAATTTGTTCGACAACCTCCATGGGGCCAAAAACTTCATGAAGCTGGATTAACATTCGGGATATTACCAAGTGCGTATTCTTGAGGGAGATGAGCCCAAGAAAACTTGTGTAACAAGATATGGAGCATCTGAGTTTCTGGTGATGCCCTTTGGCCTGACAAATACCTCAGTTATGTTTTGTACCCTAATGAATCAGCTTTTCTATGAATACTTGGACCAATTCGTCGTAGTATACCTCGACAATATCAGCTTTTCAAAGACAAGGAGCAGGCAAATAAACATAGATAGCGACAAGATAAAAGCTATCCAAGAGTGGAAAGTCCCCACTTCGGTAACTGTTGTGCAATCCTTCTTAGTGTTGGAAAATTATTATGGACAGTTCGTCGAAGGGTTTTCATGACGAGCCATCCCATTAACAGAACTGCTGAAAAAAGACCATCCTTGGTTGTGGCAGATGAATGCCTAAAGGCATTCGAAGACTCAAAGGCAACCATGACGAGGGACCCTTTCCTCGACTTGGTTGACGTTTCAAAACCTTTCAAAATAGAAACAGACAGCATCTGACTTTGCCCTTGGTGTGTCCTCAACTAGGAGGGCCTCCCCATTGCCTACTTAAGCCAGAAGCTCAATATCAAAGAGAGAGAGGAGGTACACAGTATCTTAAAAAAAATGTTAGTTGTTGTTCATTCTCTCGGAGTTCGGAGACAACGTCTATTGGGATCCCACTTCGTAGTGAGAACGGACAACAATGTCATTTGCCACTTCTTTGACCAACCAAAATTGACATCAAAGCAAGCTCGTTGGCAAGGATCGTTAGCATAATTCAACTTCAAATTCAAGCATAAAGCGGGAAAGAGCAACCAAGCTTCCAATGTTCTGAGTCGAAAGAGTGAACATGCGGTCCTATGCATGTTAGCCCATATTCATTCTAGTAAGATCGATGGGTCAATGTATGTCCCAAGAGAGGGAGAGCTACGCAAGAAACTTATCCAAGAATGTCACGATACCTTATGGGTCGGTCATCGAGGATGACAACAAACGTATGCCTTAGGAAACAATGGTACTTCTGGCCAAATATGCGGGATTGACATAATGCAATATACGAAGACATGCATCATTTGCCAACAAGACAAAGTTGAAAAGGCTAAGGTCTCAAGACTTCTCGAACCCTTGTCAGTGCCGACAAGACCTTGAAAAAGAATGTCACTAGACTTCATCACACATCTCCCGAAGGTTGGCGAACATGAAGTCATCTTGGTCATCATCGACCGATTCTCAAAGTATCCTACATCCGTACCCACAACCAAGATACGCTCGACCGAATTGACAACCCAACTGTTCTTTAAAAATGTCGTAAAGTTGTGGGCCATTCCATCGAGCATCGTCAGTGACAAAGTGACAAGTTTATCAGGACATTCTGCATAGAGTTATTCACATTCTTGAGAACAACTTTCAATATCTCTCGAGTTATCACCCCTAGACAGATGGACAGAGTGAACGATTCAACTGTTTGCTGGAAGAATACTTGCGAAATGAATACTTGCGACATTTCGTTGAGGCTCGCCAGAAAATTGGTTACTTTAGATGTGGCCCAATTCTGCTTTAATTGCCAAAGGAGTTCAGAAATTGGGAGGAGCCCCTTTAAAATTGTGAATCCCTGCCCTATATCATTGACACCGAAACTTTACAAGAGAATGGAAACAGACAACAGACATAGCTCAAGCTTACTTAAGAAAAACTTCCAAACATATGAAGAAATGGGCAGACATGAAGCGTCATCCCCTCCAATTCTGCTTTGAAATTGTGAATTCTGCTTTAATTGCTAAAGGAGTTCATAAATTGGGAAGAGCCCGTTTGAAATTGTGAATCCCCTCCAATTCCAAGTAGGACACCAAGTCCACATCAAACTGAGTCCAGAGTAGGAAGGACCAAAGACTTGTCAGAAAATATGAAGGTCCATTTCAAAATTCTTAAGAAAATTGAGGCTACATTTTATAGGTTGGTATTGCCCACATGAATGAAAATTCATCTAGTAATCCAGGTAAGTAACTTGAAACCTTACTCCCTTGATCCAAACAATGGCAGTCGCAATGTTGTCGCCAGACCTGCCTAAAACAAAAAGACGTCAGGGAAGTTGAAAGGATCCTGACCGACAAAGATAGGTAAGTTGAAAGACTTGTACGTAGGGTTCGAGAATTCCTCGTCAATGGAAGAATCTACCTACAGAAGAAATAAGTTGGGAACGCGCCGAAGACATGGACTCCGCCGCGGTCCATATTGCAGATTTTGAACATAGTCGATATCAACCAATGAGGTGGGGGAGGATGTCACGGTCATACTTATCTAGGGCGTGTTACCTGTGGACACATGTTCATGTCATGCCAAACCCTTTTACTTGCTTTCACATTGTATTACTTTTTTGCTACATTTTCTGTTGTATGATTGTTTGGCGAAATCATGTCTTCTCCTGCTAGACATGAATCGCCTCAAAATGTACTATAAGAAGACCCAGTAGTTATTAAACCTCCCTGACCAAGTATTGTGACCGCTCTTGCCTACATGTTTCAATACAATTGACTTTCACAATGCTTTCTTTCAACTTGTTTTCAATGATTTCCTCGCCCACGTTTTTCTCTCAAAATGTGGCTCAAGGCTTGACCATATGTCTAAATTGTACACAAAATACAGTTTTTATACGGCTGACTTGTCCAGTGAGTTAGGACAAGTGCTGCACAATCGTCGTCCCATTGCTGAAATAAGTGCGATTGTGGCATTATGCATACCCCCTTCCTCCCCCCCCCCCCCCCCCCCCCCCCCCCGCCAAAAAGAAAATAAAAAAGAAATGAAGTAATATGGATAAAAATTTATATTCTAATATAATGTTAATAAGTACTAATTATAAAATTAGTTCTTTTAATAATTCACTTTTGTTACCAAAAAAAAAAGAAAAAACAATTTATTTAGACTACAGCAGAAGCATACTCACAGCTAATATGACATCTAGTTCTTCCATTTTAGGAAGACTCAGACTCATTAATTCATCTGCAATACATATGAGCAATTACTTCAAATCAAGAGACTGAAATTGCAGGAAAAAAGCTTAGTAAATTGAATAGCATGAAAAGTTACCAACAATTTGAAAATTTTGCAAGCGTTGCCTCAATAGGTAATGACTGGCACAAGGTATAGAAGATTGAAAAACATGCAGTCGCGCTAGAAAACTAACCTTGGCTGCAAGAAGTCAATGCATCATGAGTTACTTCCCCTTTAGATTGCGCCAAAGAAACAAGCTAAGCACAATAGAAACGTATGCTTTAGAATATAAGTTGACATTTTCAATCTACAAACTCAAAATTCTAACTAAAAAACCTGCATTGCAGTAATAAACTCGGTGAACCCAAGATATCCTAGCCGCTTGGAATCTGCAATTGCCCACACCTTTGAACAAAATATTTTAAGGAAATCATGGTCACAAAAAAGAAAATTGAGAAGTGAAGACGATCATGATCGTCACATTAAATGAAAATTTTCACGCAACTTTTTCAGAACAACGAGTTATGGTTAGAGCTATATAACACGAAAGTAACCAGAAATTTCGAAATATAATTCAACTTTGTTTACACTTCAGTAAGATTCCATAAATTATTAACGAGCAATAGCGAAAGAAAACACCGAAAAACTACAGAAGACAAAGAAATAGAGAAAAACAGAAACGGAAGGCGAACCTGCTTGAGATCTTGCCGAGACAAGCTAGACATGGAAAAGAACTTAATAGCATCATTCCCTGTGATACGGCCGTCTCCATCTGAAATTAAACAGCGCAGGAATCGAAGATTGAGTCACAACAGAAACAGCTCAACGGAAAAACGAATAAAGAAATATAGAAGTTGAAAGAAGAAGAAATACCAGAATCGGCGTAATCAAACCATTCCTGATAGATCTTCTGCTGCTCTCGGGAGCAGGAAGCGATAGGATTGGGAACTTCCATGAAGAGAAACAAGAAAACAACGGTTAGCTGCCGTGAATTGGTTCCTCCTCCGGTTGATCTCGTTACAGTTCCAGGCGAACTCCGAGATCATGGAAAAAAGAAGCAATAGGTTGAAGGTGAATGGAATGCAAAACGCAGAAGAATTGGTTCCGTCGTTATCTTCCCTTCAGTTCGTCCGTCGCGTGAGAATGAGAGAGAGAGAGAGAAGGGAGAAAGAAGTGGAACGGAAGCGGAGAGAGAAAGAGCGAGGGAAACGGGGTACGGAGGAGATTTTGTTTTGGTCTTCTTTCTTCGGTAACGTTTCATGCCGATGAAGGTGTAAATGTTAATGATGACAAGAAACGATGTCGTATTCTGAAAATCCATTTTGGGTCCATGCTTTCATTTTCAATAAAAATTTAGATTTCTATGTACTCTTTACATATTTATACCAAAATTAAAGCTTAAAATAACTTCTCCCATCAAAATTATTTGTCTGCTTTATATAACCAATTTTACATAATTAACTTTTTTAAAAATATATATTTACTAAATTATTTACGTTCGCACATGTGAAGTATATTATATACAATGAAATGAATTTGTCCAATGTTAGTTTATTGTTCCTCTTCAAATTTTGTCAACATATTCAATTTGTCTTTTCTTACTCCAATATTATTATTATTATTATTTAACCAATTTCAATAACATTTTGTGTCACTCGAGTAAAAGAAGAGTACATGAATGAACCAAGACCGTATTCAAATAAGAATAATTCTAAAGATAAAATGGCTAAGAAAAGCTTACAAGAATTAAAAGTCAGTACCTATACAAACGAGGTATACCTTCCTTTTCGGTAGTTCAATCATAAAAACTTTGTTAAGTATGTTTTGCTTGGAGCAATTCTTTGTTGGATAACCTCCTCGAAAATTTCTTATGATGCATGTGATTTTGTGCTAGAAGGAATCTGTGTTGGTTTGTGAGGATAGTTTTCACTTTTAGAAGAGAGGAGTAAGTAACACGAGCATGTCGTACGGATGCAAGGGAACTTCAAACTAACAATAAGAACTAAATTTAAGACTCAAAGTAGAATAAGACTCAAAGTAAAAGTGTAACGAATCAGAATATAAAATTAAGAAAAAAAGAAAAAAAGACAATCGAAATTTAACTCGAGAAGTGAAAGCGCCACGCAACCAGGACATTGCGTTCGTTAAGGTGTTGTGACGGAGCCACCATACCGAGGAGACCACGTGAGAGCGTGGGGACGAAATAAAAGAAGAATACCTCGAGTTTGTACAATAGTTTGAGACTTTCGAGGATGAAAGTTATTTTTAGGGGTATGTAATGTAACGAATCGGAATTACGAAAAAAAAAAAAAAAAAAAAACTCAATCGCCTGGAATTCCGCAACCCGCGAGGAATCGTGTTCCCCAACCTCTCACTACACTCCCTCGACCTTCAACCATCACCACACGAACGTTAGAAACCTCCCCAAGCCCCTTAGACCAACTGCAACGAAGAAGAGAGTGAGAAGTCGAGAGAGAAAAAAAAATATCGAGAACGTCGGCGAAAACCGAAAATGAAACCCACGGCCTTAAATCGTCAGATCCGATGTCAAAACGTTAGAAACACTTCGTCTAAGAGAAGGACAACGTTGTTGCCATCGTCGTGAGATAGGAGATCGAAATCGAGTTTCAAAAATCTCGAAAATCCGTCATCATAGGCACCTACAAGCCACAAAAGTTCATAGAAGAGAAGAGGAGAGGTCCATAGAGAGATGGGGAGAGAAAAAAAAAAGAAGAAGAAGAAGAAGAAAGACTTCGGAAACGTCGCAGGGAGGAGAGAGAAAACCGCCAAAAAATTGAGCACGAAATCGAGCGAATAAAAAAGGATCCGTAGTGATTATATATTCATGAATACAACTTGTTTGAGTGTACAACTTTTTAAAGGTTAACAAGTAAAAATAAATAAATTTTCTATTATTAAAGCTTATGATTCATAGTGGAAGGTAACTTATTAATTCATAAGAACATTATTATTTGATATCTTGGATATATTAAATAAAGAAGAGAAGTATGTGTATAAATTTTATGTATCCAACATATGTTATGCTTTTGATGATATCGATCATATTATATAACTAAACCATTTAATTGGAGGATTTCTATATTTTATTTTAGATAATCACTTATAAGTATTTCACTTATTTATTTTTTAATGTAACGGCTAAAGATGCTAATTTGTGTTAAATAAAAATGCTTAAATTTCCGTAAAGCTTATTGAGAGCTCGAATAGCGTTTTGTGATTCAGACTTCCTTATACCTTCCTTTCTTCACGAACGTAGTCCAATTCGAGTGTAATACCAATTTTGAAGCTTAATTGTAAGCGTGGAGAGAGTACATAGAGTTTGAAGCTTTTGAAGGTTTGTGTAGAGAAGATGGAAATCTTCTTGTTCATTACTTGTTTACAGCTGAAGCAACCAAGTAAAACAGCCAAATAACATTTGAATTCCACCTCTCATGGTCTCTCACTTGCCAATTCCACCTATATCCCAATGTTTTTGGGATAACTTATAACGCACGCTATTCATGATACATACATAGGCCTACAGTGAACACGAACATAATCATAGCTTGAATAAGTCATAAATACCTTAATATCATATAAATAAGTCTGGAGAATGGTATGATCCTTTTTTAATTTCATAGTCTTGCTCATTAGGGCCAATATGGTACCTAAATCATTGATAGAGCCCAAAACTTAGTCCAATGGTCATGAGATTATACGAGTCTCTTAAGATTTATAGTTTGAGATCTTAATATAAAGTTTTAGGTTGATTGGAGGTCATTAAGGTCATAAACACAAGGGAAAGTACTTTAGGGGTATTATGGTCATTTTATACCGCTCTTCTAGCTACTTTTTCATACCTAGAGATTACAACATTCCATATATACTTTCAAATGTCCTAGTATGCTCAGTATTAAAATTTCATGAACACTACAGTTCATTTAGTGGGTTCTTATAGCTTACTTGATTCCCAAACAAACCTCGATTTTGGCCCTTAACTCACAGTTCTTGGTCTATTTCTTCCGTATTCCTTTAGTTCTTACTTAACTTAGGTTTCTATTCATTTTCAAGTTGTTCTTACAAATATTTTTTTTTTTATGAAAAATCTACCTTGACTACTTATCTCTTAGTTGGTATTTAGGGCTTGAGTTCTTGAAGTTCCATATCCAAATTACTCCAATTTTTTTTTTTTTTTGCGGACTCTTTGAAAAGTCTAGTTTCTGGAACCATCAAGAATTTCATGAGAATTGATCTGGAACGGGGTTAATTTTGAGTAAATAATTAAGAAGGGCTATGTGAGTTGTTCAGTTGAACCATCCACGTCGTTGTCTTATTCCTCGAAAAGGAAGAAGATGCATGTGCTGCTTCTCTATGCTATTTGAAAATGAAGCTCTATAGCTTTATATAACGGTCCTTTTGCCTTGATTACTTCATAAATCTTGTAGATGGGTACATTGACATTGACTGTAACTCGAGTTATAAACCTTCAAAGTCGATGGAAAATCTAAATTCTTGCTAGAGTAAACCTACTCATGTAGGCTTGGATTGCAATTTGGATAAACCCAACAGCAAGAGACCCAAAAAGTAAACTCCAATTACTCATAATTTAGGAGGTCCTATCCCAAATCTCCTATTTATAATGGTGGCACTCACCAACATTAAACACTCTAAAAACAAATTTTTTAACGTAACCGGTTGGTTTACTAACTTACCAACCTCCAAACTCAATCGCAGCCATTAGACCTAAAGTCCCTCATGTCTATTGGCGATGATTCAAATTTAGGGCAACCTAAATAATTAGATCTCTACGAATCTAAACTTTTATTTAGCACGTCTATAACTTAGAGATTGAAAATATTATAGATTTTAAGGTCATTTTAGTAATTTGCTATTTTTTAATATATTTCTTTCTAAGTTTATACAACTCATTTAAACTTTATATGTATCAACTTTAGCCTCACTTCATCCAACCTTAAGTTGATGAGCAAACACCCCTAAGATATTTGCTTCTCAAGAAGAGAATAAAATAAAATTAGAAGAATGATAAATAATAAAATATTGGGTGAAATGAATATCTAATCTATTTAAATTTTTAAAAATTTACATATCTATTAAATATAAAATAGGGTCATAAGATTTTCAATTAAAAAAATGTATTAAATACAAAATTAAAATATATTTAGGTTTTGGTGGCATTTCATGAACAATCCCACCTTCTCCATGACATGAATTAGGAGCATTGCCACTTATTCTATGGTTTTCCATTCTATTTATTCTATGGTTTTCCATTCTATTTATTCTATGGTTTTCCATTCTATTTGTACCAATCTTCCATTTCCCCTGATGGTAATCGTAAAAAACAAATATGTCCTCATTCCTATTCCTATTCATCGTCAAATTTAAACACCCATTAGACTAAGTTAGCTAATTTAGGGAACGATCATAAAAAAACATGCTTAAAGTAACATCAAGAGACCACGTGTGTAAGAGAGAAGGAAACAATAAAGAAAAAGGAAATAGTTCTCCAAATAAATCATTGCTTTTCATTTTCCATAATCTTATCTGTAATTTCTCTTTCTCTCTGTCGCCGGCACAGTGAAGTAAACAAAAAAAATAAAAATAAAAACAAATAATAAAATATTGAATTCTTGATGGGCATCATCATCGCCACCACTCACCGCCGCCGTCGGTGGTTCAGAGGCACAAAGCGGTGCGTCGAAGATCATCGGCGCCAAAATCTAGATGATCAGACGGTTGAATGTTAAGATCGAACGGCAGGGGAGATTTCCGACGAATCATGGGCGAGGAATCGATGTCGCCGTCATCGATGACCGAGGACGACGAATCGCAGTCGCTATGACAATCCTCAGGGACGACGGGCGGCGTGCGTGGGTATCGACGAGAGGCGGAAGTGGCAGCCGCCGAAGAGGGTGGTCGGGGACCACTGAAGGACTCAACAGTGGAGCTGAGGGTGCTGGAAGTGGGTCTGTGAGGGTTAGTAAGGAATCGGCGATCAGGGCAAGGAGGAGGGTAGTCGAAAAAGGAGGTGGGAGTGGGAAGGGGGAAATTGATTTTAGCTTTGGGGCCGCGGAGGGATATGGCGGCGTTGTCGTAAGCACGGGCGGCATCCTCAGCGGAATCGAAGGTGCCCAACCAAACTCTGGTCTTCTTCAATGGGTCTCTAATCTCCGCCGCGAATCTCCCCCATGGCCTTCGGCGAACTCCTCTGTATCTCCGTTCCGACCCGGTTATTGGTACCACACGCACCGCCGTGTCCGCCGCCGCTCTCCCTCTCCTCATCACTACGACGAAGATGAAGGGCTGAAGATGTAATCGAAAAGGAAAAATTGGAGAGACTATTTGTTGTGCTCTAGGATTTCAGAAATGACAGAGCCGAAATGATGAGAGAGAGAGATAAAGGGGTCGCGTCCGTGAGGACAAAAAACTGGAAGCCACCATCTCCACCTTCTCAGCTTCTTCACCAAAATTAAAATATTTTTTCATATTTTAAATTCTCAATTTTATATTACGTATTCACACTCCGCGTTTGAAATCAAATTACTAATATACCCTGCTCGCACATGTTTGCCACTCTCATTTCCTTGCCCTTACCATTGTATCTTTCAAAAAAATAAATAAATTTTATTATTTTATTTCTAATTTAATATTATTTAGTATATAATAAAAGAAATTTAAGATTATCAGTGTCATCTTAAACAATACGTGATTTACGTACAAAATAATATGTTTACGTAATAACGTATAGAGTCTCTGATATATGGATAATGTTGGGTGACTTATCTTAATAACACATCTGACACAACTGATTTTGTAACCGATACAAATGATGAAGACCAAATGAGTGGACCACGGAATTCATTGATTGAGAAATTAATATTTCACAATATGATCATATGCCATTTAATTTTAATCTTGAATGAGTTATAAATTCATGCCTATGAAAACTTGTTTTTTTTTTTTTTTTTATTTGTATGTGTGAGAAGGACTTTTAGTAGTCGATTCAATATACCTACCATTTTGGTGATTTAACCAAATAGAAAGCTGAAAACATAGTCTCACGAGATAGAATTCATTCCATCCCACATAAAATAAGTTTATAAGTACTTCCTTCAAGTTTTGATTTCGAGACTTAAATAATGGGCCCCACCCTCTTATTTGCTCGGGAGGGATTTAGTTATGATTTGATCATAAATAAATTATTTATTATTCAATTAGTGATACTTAAGGTGTAAGATGTAATTACAGGAGCAAAATGCACTTTTAACCCATGTGTAATTATGAATAATTAGTGAAAGATCAACTTACTTATAATGATTATATCTATGGATACAACTTGTCCTACGGTATAAAAAAAAAAAAAAAAAAAAAAAAAAAAAAAAAAAAAAAAAAAACTAAGCCTATTATTTGAAAATCAATTCATTAAAGAGTTTAATTAACTAATTTTATATCATTGCAGTTTATCATCCATGTGTACAGTAACAATAAAATAATATTTAATATATTATCTACATTAAATATAAAGGAAAAATATATTTAATTTGAAATATTTAGATTAATATTTAATATATTATATATATTAAATAAAAATAACAAAAAATATATTTAATTTGAAGGGTCTAAATTAGTGTTTAATATCTTAGACAGGAATAACGAAAAGGTAATTTTTCTTTTTAAATAAAAACAAAGACATAAACCCATTTTATTTACAAATATAAAATAGTGTTTAAATACATTGAAAAAAAAAAAAAAAATTAACAACATTTGAATAGTTGAAATATAGTGTGACTCTGTAATGGAACCTACTTTAGATTTGCGTCCATCCCCGTTCTTTCTATTTGAAGAACACGAGAGAACTTGAATGAGTATAAAGATTCAGTAAGTAGCCTAGTTGTAGTTTCCTAATCGTGTTATTAAGGTATGCTAAAGTACCACACTCTTTCTTGTCATATTCTTGTTCTTGATGTGAGAACTTAGGTCTTTAGGTTTTGTTCTTGAGTTCTAAGTTCTTTTTTTCATGATCTTGCCCAAAGAATTTGGTCTTGAGTTCTAAGTTTATAGTCTTGGTTATGATCTAGGTTCTTAGTTAGGAGGTTTTTGGTTCTTAGTCCTAAATCCAAGTTCTAGTTCTTATCCTTGATTCTTGATTCTTGATCTTAGTTCTTGTTTTTCGTTCTTCTCATGGGTTGTTGTCATTCTTCTTGTTTCTTGTCTTATTCCTTAAGACACTCCCCTAGGATTTACAGTACAAGATATGAATTCGACAACCTATGTCTAAGGCTTCATACATTCCAAGCAACACAATCTAAACCTATGTTCAAGGCTTCACGCGTTCCAAGCGACGTAGTCTGAACTTGCATCCAGTGCATCATGTGTTCCCTGTGATAGAGTCTGAAACCTACACAAAAAGCTTCTTACGTTCAAAATAGTTTAGTCTAAAACCTACATCTAAGGTTTCATACGTTCCAAGCGATGTAGTCTAAAAACCTATGTCTAAGGCTTCATACATTCAAAGCGGCATAGTCTAAAACCTATACCCAAAACTTCATCGTTGCAAGCAACGTAGTCCGAAACCTACACCCAATACTTCATACGTTGCAAGAAGCATAGTGTGAAACCTACATCCAAGTCTTCTTATGTTCCAAACCATACAGTCTTAAAACTTACATTCAAAGCCTCTTACATTTCAAGCGATGTAGTTTGAGTCATGAACATATTGTACTGTAGGAGGTCTAGGGGTTCCTTGATTTCTTGAGTTTGAAGGACCTTAATTCATGCTTCTTTGTTTGATTCTTATATATAATCGTTTAAATTTCACTTAACATAAGGTATATATTGGAATCTAAGCAATTCCTACAAATTTTTCTTAAGAAAAGTCTAGATTTTCTACTCATCTCATCGTTGGCGTTTAGGCTTTCAATTCTCGAACTTCTAATATCCGAATCGTTCCAAATTTTTTTTGGTAGATCCATTTTTAGTATAGTTTCTAGAACAACTTGAGAACGGGTTTGAAATGATATTAATTTGAGATAAACCAAGGAAAGTTCATGGTTTTGCCTTGCATGACCACTTCATCTTCTTCTCCAAAACAGGTGAGGAAGATGCACAACTCGTGTTCAACCTACTTTGAATCTCGACCTCTACAACATGATACAACAACAACTTTTGACCTTTGATTTCTTCATCAAACTTAAAGATCATGTTGCAAGAAAGAGCTAGGAATCAATTTTATACCTTTGAGTGAATTATAGCTCAAGTTACCGACCTCGAAAGTTCACTACAAAAAATATGATTTTTTGTCAAAATAAAAACGTGAGACTCCTATTAGTTGGGGCATTTGAGACCATATCAAGCCTCCCTTCATTTAATTTCTTTCTTATTTTTCCATCAAGTTTAAGAAATGATTTTGGAAGGAAAAAGTGTGATGCTCCTAATTTCATGATATTTTCCCTCAACTTCGTACCTATTTTTCTACATATTTTAGAAGTTATTTGGTAGAACTATAGAGACAACCTCAACTCACCAAAGAACCGTCTTTTCAGGATAAGAGGAGTGATATGGAGACCTGTTTACGAAAAGTAGCAGCCATTCCAGGATAAGAGGAGTGAGATATGGAAACAAAAAGTAGTTTTGTGCAACCATCTATTCTAAAATTGGATGGACATTATGATCACTAGTATATGATGATAGAAAACCTTCTCCAATCAAAAGAATGTTGGACTCTGGTGGAGCAAGGAATTTGTGCAAGAGAAGGAGAAATTCTTTCACAGGGATAAAAAAAAGCAATCGAAGATCTTAAGTTGAAGGATTTAAAAGCCAAAAACTATCTCTTCCAAGCTATAGATCGTCCAACTCTAGACACCATTTTAAGGAAAGCTCTTCAAACGTGCATAATTGCAAGTTCTTCACAAAGAGTGGAAGGTTATGATATGATAAGGAATCACTACAAGGGGAGTAAGATTCGGATTACCTTGTTGATCGAATATCTCAAGCCAAGAACACTTTGTTTGAGATTCGAATCACTCAAGAAGCAAGATCGATCATGTCTAGCTTCAATGATTCTTGTTGATCAAATATCTCAAGATAAGAACACTTGATTGAGATTCGAATCACTCCACAAGCAAGATTGATCATGTCGAGCTTGAATGATTCTACATGCAACCTAAACTACATAGAGTTGCATAGAAACTTAGCCATTGGCTAAAGAAAAGCACAAATGCTCTTTTTACTATATTTTCCCAGTCTAATTACAAATACAACATATATGGCTTTATATAGCCTCAAAATGAAACTATTAGAGGCATTCCAAGAGTTGTAACATTCATACTTAATGGCCATAATTAGCCATTATGTAATTGTAACATAAAGTAAATAAAAACTCTTAAACTACATTAATGAAATACAATAACTCTAAATTGTAATCAACCCACAATTTATCACATATCACATGAAACTTCATTCTTCTTCAATGTGGCATGAATTGAAATATCTTTTGATAATTTCAACAATATTTCCTTCACATCTTCATTGAAGCACATTGTATGATTGATGTCTCTTGGTTCATATCAGTTATCCAATGAGCTTGCATGTAGAACCAAATTTTGAATTATCCCGATCTTCATGAACAAATTTCTTGATTGCCTAGCAATTGACTGGGATTGGTTTGGAGAGAAGATTTTGGCCCTAGGCTTCAATTGAATTTTAAAAAATAATCTATAACACTACTAATTTTTTTGGCCTAAACTAGAGACATCGCTATATACATGTGCCATGGACTTATACATTTATTTTAAAACAAAAATAAAAATAACATAGTTTTTGAACACGAAAAAAATGAAATAAACCACCTATCAACTACTAAATGAAATTTAATGTACGTAATTGCCCGATCTTGACTTCCATGGTCATTCCAACATTCACCTTCATTCGTGTAGGAATGCTTACTTTTACCTGAAAAACATAAGGGTAGCACGTGACTTAAGTAGTTTAAGAAATATTCAGTAAATCACCCCATTGTTGGGGTTAGTAATACAAGACACACATGTAATGATGAGACCTATCCTTTAAAACCGTAACATGGCCTTGGACTCTTTCCATTTTCGGGCAAGGTTGGATGTGCGGTACTTCCTCACACATGGCCCACTCACATGGACCCACCAAGCAGACTCGTATACATACCCACTAGGCATTACTTGGTTGGGCAGAACGCGTTAACAGGTCGTCAGACACCACAGAAAAGGAAAGGCCCACATGATATCATGACGAACATAAATATTGAGGTACGTGTCTATACTAACATAACATAATGGGAAAGTATCTCGATGCACATGACATACATACATGCATGAGCTTCACATGATTTTCATTCATAGCATAACATTAACATCATTCTCTTTTTCCTTTCATTCCTGACGAAGTACATATATGCATCATGTATACATGGTAGTCATCACATAGCTTTGCCCGACATAATTGTATTTCATTTCATTTACAACATGACATAATGGATATCACATGCATACATAGCTTAACTTAATATGTTATAACATAAAACACATAAATATAGCATACTATAGTATGGTGCACGCAAGGGCCAAAAGGGTATGCACCCTCATACATCATTCAATTATCCCCAACAGTAAGGTTATTTACCCGATTAGTTTAAGCTAGTGTCGCCAATTTATATTAATGAAAATTTTGCAAAACTATTTCTCTAAATTTTAATGGTCCATGCTTTACACTTCATGCGGACTTTGCACAAGTAGAGTCTTGAAATGTTTATATATGTTTGCTATATGTAACTAAAAATTTCATACTTTTCCGATCTTCCCTATTCTTTCTCTACATTTGTTTTTTTATTTTTTTTAATTTAGCTCAGAAGTTATTCTTTGTCGATTTTAATCAACTCTTATTATTATTTTTTTAAATGGCTAAAAATTGTAATTTGATTTCCGAAAATTCATACAATTTTCTGCATTTAATTTCTAACTCAAAGCTAAATAATTGTAACAAAATTAATATTATTCCATAAAGAAAAGGAAGACGTAAAATAAGACAACTGACCTCTTTTCATCGACATCTCTCTTTCCAGTGAACTAAATCTACGAAAATTGGAAGAGCTTTTTCTTTTTAGGGGTTGATTGAAGTATTTTGGGACAGAGTTGTGGGAGGCTGATGAAGACATTGGACCGACATATATATATATATTTTTAATAAATTAACTTATTTTCACCGCTCTTAATTGTTCCAAAATTGAGCTGAATTTTAACTTGAAGTTTTTAAATATTCGGTTGAAAATATCTGCTCTAAGGAGGGTGCTAAAAATTTGGGTTTGAATATCAACATTAGATTTAAAGAACCGAGTCTTGGTGTACATACACAAATTTTAGCTTAATTCAATAGATGAATAATTTTTTTCTTACTTTTGTAATTTTTTATTTTTCCTTCTTGATCATCTAATGGGTTCAAAATTTGAGAAATTTCATAAAAGTTGGAAAAATGACATTTTCCTTTTTAGATTTATTGGTCTTTTTTTTTCAAACTTTTGTAAAAAGGCTTTTAAATCATTATAATTCCTTTATATGATATTAAAAATTCCTTCTTTTGACCCTTAACCTTTGTTGGTCTCTTAGTAATACCCAAAGGTTGTAAGGGTCTTAATAAGAATTGCTTCTTGGGCACTCGATGAACCATTCTTGTGAAGGCGTTGAAGGCCAAGTTTAGCAACCTCCCAATGGAAGGACTAAGATACAAATTTTTCATGAGAGAGTGATAATGCAACCCTAATCCTCAGTCCAAATACAAGCTTTTGTTGAAAAAAAACCCTTAAATAAAAGAAATTAAAATTCGGATCAACAAGAGAGAAATTAACACTTCCTTATATAAAATTCGGATCAACCAAGAGATAATGCTAGAATTAGATTAACCGATCAAATATCTAAAAACAAGATTTGAAACCTTGTTCTAAATTGAGTCACTCCATACCTAAATTTGATTACTTAATATGTAATCTACCACAGGATTTGCTTTAAACTTAGAAATGATGTTTGAGTTTCTAAAGAGTAAAAATCTCAATTTCATTCCTTCACAGTCGGCCTTTCACATAATAGGTTGTGGATATTTATTATCTCACCACAAAAGATGCCCATAGACAAGTTAATAACCATAATTTAAGTGTGATCCCATTAAGTCTTAAAGTCAATTTCACCAATAACTTCAGCCCTTTTATCCATTACAAGGATTATGAAATTAAAAATAATAAATAATTTTTTTTAACTACTTATCAATCGAGTGCAATTTATCGCAACTTTATCCGCTACTTCAACCGTGCAAATATTCACTTCTGAAGTTTCAAATGATCATTCCTCTATCAAATCAACTTGTAGTACACATGAAATAATGATTGAACCGAGCTTATACAATTTGATAAATGAATAATGAATGCTTGTTGTCTTGGCCTTGGATCGTGTAATAGGTTCAATTGGAACTTTTGGAACACCGTGATCCTTATCATCTTCCCCCTCTTCAAAAGGATTCGTCCTTGAATCAGAAAAATTATCACCTACATCAAAAGGATTCAAGTGAGCAACATTGAAAGTAATGTACAAAAAATTCTCTGGGAAAATCAATTTTATATGCATTGTTATTAATTCTTTCGAGAACTTGATAAGGGTCATCCCCTTTTGGATGTAACTTTGTTTTCCTTTGAGATGAGAATAGCTCCTTGCGAAAATTTATCCAAAACTAAGTCACCGGGTTGAAATGATTTCCTTCTGTCCTTTGTTAATTTTGTTTCTCAATTCTCTCCTTCACCTCTTTGGGCAATATTTTGATCAAATCTATGTTACTTGTGGCGGCTTCATTGACAAAAGTATTAGAAGGAATAGGAAACAAATCAAGAGGGGTATGGATTAAACCATAAACAAATCAATAATTTGGTACCCAATTTACGCTACAATACTTTCTAAGGGTGACTTAAAAATTTATCATCCTAATCACTAATAATTATTCTAGAAATTCCATGTAATTTTACTACCCTATATAATAAGTCAATCACATGTTTTGCACCATCCGTTTTATTAATGTCAATAAAAGGAATCATTTCACTAAATTTGTCTACAACCAAAATACTATCTTTACTCTTGTTAGTGTGCTGCAAAGAAAAAAATCGATAGATATATTACTCCAATAATCGTTAGGTACATTCAAACCATTATACAATCCATTTGGTTGTATTCTAGAATAGCTTATTTGCATTTCATGCAACATATTATAAGCTTTATTAATCTCAAAATGTCCCATTAAGCCGCCACCATGTACTTCTTTAAGAGATCATTTAGGAATACAAATCTTATTTTTCTTAAATAAAAATTCATGAAACAAATAATAATAATTCACCGCTTTTTTTCTAAGACAAGAGGCATAAATAGTTTCAAAATCTTGGTATCTCTATATAATTCTTTAATATGCTCAAATCCAAAATTTTTTTGCAAACAAGAGTAAAGAGATTGTACCTTCTAGATAATGCATCAGCTACTACATTATCCTTACCTTGCTTATATTTGATAAAATACGAAAATGTTCCAATAAACTTCACCCACTTTGCATACCTATGGTTTAGTTTGCTTCGAGCTGAGTAGTTTGTCACACCTGCAATGTGCGAACAAAAAACAATTTTTTTTTTTAATTATTTTTTTATTTTTTTTTATCATAAATAGGATAGTTCAATGCTACCACATTTAGTTTTTCACTAAAATACATTAAGGATTTTCCATCTTGCATCAAAGCAACACCTATACTCAAACCACTTGCATCACACTCAATTTCAAAACTTTTATCAAATTTAGATAAGACAAGTAATGGTGTATTGGTTAATTTCTTTTAAGTCATTCAATGGTGCTGGTAAGGTGCTAAAATCTTTTATAAATCTCAAATAGAAACTACGTAACCCATGAAAACTCCGAACTTCACTTGCATTTTTTGGTGTTGGTCAATCCCTGATTACTTTAACTTTCTCTTCATCTACTTCTCCTCCATTTTTATCAACTATGATACCAAAGTTAACTTTTACCATGCAAAAAATACGCTTATTAAAATTAGCATAAAATTTATCTTTGTTTAAAGTGTAATCAAAACTAACTTAATATGCTCCACATGTTCATGCAAAGTCTGTGAATAAATTAAAATATCATCAAAATACACCACATACTTTCCCAAATATTCTCTCAAAACTTGATTCATTTAAAAAGCGCATAAATGTACTATGAGCTTAGTTAACCTAAAAGGCATAAAGTCATTCATACAATCCAAACTTGCATTCTAATTTAATGATATCCTGATTTCAAATCAATCTATGTAAATAGACATGAACCATACAATTCATCAAGCATATCAGTAGTCTAGGAATAAGATGTCAATACTTTATAGTGATTTTGTTGATGTCTCTACAATCCACGCACATGCGTTAAGTTTCATCTTTCTTTAACACCAATAAATCTCGTATAGAACATGGACTCAAACTTTTTCGTATATAGCCCTTCTCCATGAGCTCCTCCAATTGCCTTTGAATTTCTTTAGTCTCAATTGGTTTGAATTTATAAGCTAACTTATTAGGAATGAAAGCACCGAAAATGAAGTCTATTTGATGTTTAGTACCTCTAATGGGAGGTAATTCTCTTTAGGTGCTTCATCATGATACACGTTCTCAAATTCCTATAAAAGAGATTGAAAAACACTAGACAAAGCCAAGCTGTTATAGTTAGAGACCAAAAATCATTCTCGTAAATAAGTACAAATATGATATTTTGTGAAAACATTGCCCTTCTATCTCTCTCACTCTACTCAAACAACTCACTTTCTTTTTTTTCATTTTCTTTTCACATTTTTTTTCTCTAGTATCTTTTCTAGTCATTTTTCACTTAATTCTTGTTTTTTTTTCTTCAATTATGAGAAATTTATTTTTTTCAATTTCATCCTTTTTTTTTTCCATTTTCTTTTCACATTTTCTTCTCTCGTATTTTTCTCTTTTTTCCTCAAACTCGTTCTTTTATTTTCTCATTAGCAAATACGTTTTCAGAACTCAAAAGTGTTAGGGTCGGTCAACTACCCACACAATCGATCAAGATGAACACAAAGAACAGGAGATAGAAAATTCAAGGAGGAATATTAGCTAAAGGTTTTATTGATGACTTCAGCATGTACACAATACAAAAAAAAAAAAAAAAAAAAATGAAGAAAGTACATTTCTTGAAGCAATGACTAATGGGTATATATATGGTTTCCGTTTACTAAATATAGCTTTAGTAGATTTATCCTGCACTAAATATATGTCTACAAAATATTTACATATCGACCTATATATATCTCTCCCAGATCTTTATGAAATATCTACCATATATATTTCTACCGTATCTTTTACTATAGATAAGGCATCAGGTTTCATATCTCAACAAAAGGTACAAGAGTAGTTTTTCTACATCTTTTATAAAATAATATCTATTCAAATAACCATCATACATGACCTTCCAATCAAATTGTCAAGGTCGGTCAAGCAATATCTCTCCCGCAACCATTGGTAGCACATCACACTGAAATTCATCTTTATATTTTCCCAAAGTAAAGATGTTAAACCTTGAGAAACTACCTTTATTGTTCCACTATCATTGAGCCATTGAAGCTTGTAAGGTTTAGGATGGTGTTGGGTTGGAATTTGCAACCTTTTGATCAACATGGTACTTACTACATTTGTGCAACTTCAACTATCAATAACAAGACTACAAGGAGTCTCCTTGACTAAACACCTTGTGTGAAATAGGTTGTCTCTTTGATCATCAACATCGTCCTCCGTAACTTGAGTTTTAAGAAGTCTTCATGTAACAAGTGCCAAATAACTCCCATCTTCCAAGTCCTCCTCATTCTTCTGGGTTTCTTCTTCAACTAGCTCATCCTAGTCACTTTCCTCACTATCTATGACAACTTGTTCATTCTTGATAATCATGATTCTCTTGTTAGGACAATCACGACTAATATGATCAATTCCTTGACATTTCTAACATTTGATATCTCTATTTCTTTCTCAAACCTCCTTGTATTCCTCGACTTTCTCTATACCCTTGGAGGTCTCAGCTTTGTTTGTTTTTTTTTTTTTTCAAGCTCATACGGTTGGGTTTTATGTTTTAAAACTCATAGTTTGTAAACAAAAACATATTCTATTTTCAATAAAGTTATTATTGATGTTTATTCAGTAAAAATTGTTATTGAATAAAGTGAATTTTACGATTATTAATCTAAATCCAATAAACTAAGAACACTCTGACTATAGTATGATTACTTGAACTATATGTAGAGACATAAGAGTGGATTAAGTTCACGTATATAGTCAAAATGATCTATAGTACAGGGATAAGGCTAAGTACCTTATCCTGGGGACACTATGGATGCAGCCCACTTTTGTATAAGACATAAACAATGTGATCACTAAATTGTACATGCAGAGATATGTGAGTGGGGGTGTCCTATGCAATGAGTATTACATAAGATCCGACCGTGAAGAAAATCACTCTCACTTTATAATGTCGTTTACTGTTGAGACTGATTTTCTTTTCATTCGATGACGTAGGTAACTCGATCTTAATCCTAAGCTAACCATGGACTCCTGTTTATTCGGAATTATCCTTAGATTTGCATGGGTGAGAGTGGCTCGAGTTCACCGACTAAATAGGCCTCCCATTTCAGGGGTAAGACTGGGTGAATGGCTGGGGACGTGGGGTGCAAGATGGAATTCACTCCTACCCACTTTTAGGGATAGAAGAGAGGTAGTTCCCTTAAGTACTTACTCTAGGTCTTGAACAAGGGGCCCCACCCTCTCATTGGCTTGAGAGGGTTTCGGTTCATTGGTTGGACAACAAACCAATTGTTCATTAGAGGATCGGTGGGACATAAGAAACAAGAAGTAACTTCAGGGGTAACACGGTAAATTGACCCAGCTCTAGTTACGAACAACCTGTGAAGAATCGACTTAGTAATCATGGTTATATCAAATGGACAGAAATATATCTATAGTGAGGGGAGTGCAACTACTAGGCTATAGTGGAGTGTCCTAGTAGTCAACGAATGTTGGTTAACAAGGTTAATGAGTTTAACCGGTTAATCTTGGATCGTTGGAGCCCATGATCTATAGGTCCATTAGGTCCCTCTGCTAGCTCATATCGGACTAAACCATAGAACAGTATGACGAGTGAGTTCGAAGTGTTCGAATTCAAATTAGAGAATATGCATACGATATATTTAACCACATTTTTGTTTTATTTACGAATTAAACAAAAAGAGAGAATCAGATATATTTAAATAAGATTTAAATATTTTTATCAAATATGTGTCGGAATTGATTGGGATTGACATATTAATTAATATGAAATATTAATTAAATAGTTTAATTAATCATTTAATATTACCTTAATTTGAAATTAATTATTCAAATTAATGGTTGAATTAAAATGAAGAAAGTCAAAATGTTCAATTCATGGAAAAATCCATGTTTGAGTTAGTGGAATTTTGAGGTGTCAAAATTTGGTTAACTCAAAATTGCATGCTTGCCACATAATTCCAAACATTTGAATGGAATTTTGAGTGTCAAAATTTGGTGATCTCATATTTGCATGTCAAAATTTGGTGATCTCAAATTTGCATGAACATGCAAATATGACTCTATAGATAGAGTAATCAAGGTACATGGAACTTCTCTCTTGGAAAAACCTTGAGAAAAACTCACACAAACTCTCTCTTCATATAGACTAAATCCCTTCCAAGTTTAGTCACTCACTGGATTCCACAATCCCGTTCTAAGGCCGGAGAATAGTGGAGAAGACACTAGTGGTGGTTCGAAACCGGTTCTGAGGAAAAAGAAATTTGAACTACAAAAGGTTAGTACTCAAACACCTTGAGTTTTAATACTTATGAACATGCTAGTTATTTACTATAATTGATGTTCTAAGCGTGCCTAAGATCTAAATTGCTCCTACATGTGTTATGATAACTCCATCAATTGGTATTAAAGCAAGGTTTTAGGCACTTTATTTACATTAATTTGAGCATGGTGAGTACCATTTCATGAATGAAATTTTGTGGTTGCTAAAGTGGATGTTTATGGTTTTGAGATTTTTTTTATGCTTCCTTTTGATACAATTGTTGTAATTGGCCTAATGCGTATGGGCTTTAATGAGTGAAGAAAGATCTGTAATTTTTATGGAGTCAGAAGAGTCCATTTTAGGTTGTAATTGATCGATAATGGAAACAAAAGCAAGCTTAACCAAAGAAGATGGAAGAGGCGGTTTGGGTGTTTTTCTGCTGGTTGGGGCCCGGTTCAACGTATTTAAGGGTTGGTTCTACTGTTCGTGATCCTCAGGAGTTGTTCACGTTAATTTCAAATTATTAATGTAATAATTTAGTTAATTACTTGCTTTAAAATGCCAAAACCAGTCCATTTTAGTGTATTTAATTAATTATGCATTGTGAATGTATGTTTTAATTAATAGAAAATGTATATGCATAGAGTATGCCATATAGATTTAAAATCTCACCATAGGCTAAGCAAGTATGTTATAAGTGTTATAATGTATAGTATGCATGTTTAGGGTTCCATGAGTGATAGATATAAATTGTTATATTATTGCATGGAATAGATGATTATATAATTGTTATATAAAGCATGTTAGATGCATATTATAGGTTATTTCAATGTCATAAAATGAGATAGATGTTAAAATCTATAATAAATATAAGTGCATGCTCACTTTGGGTTAAGAACCAAGCACGATCAATTTTAATAGTTAAAATAGGTCGATATCTTATAAAATTGAGGTTACAAGAAAGCTCAACTGGCACGATCTTGTCTAAGGTTGGAGGTACTTCAGTTGACAGTTTATGGAACACCCACTACCTGGAGATCGAAACAGTACTTGAGCTTAGTTAGCCCAGTTTTATGAGCATGCTTGAGTGATGTAAGTTTTAGAAAAATCACCTAGACTTAAGTTATATTTAATTAGCCGGAATATACCTAAGTAATGAGTAAACCCAACCGTCTCAAAATACTTAGTGGGAGGAAAAATGTATATGAGATACATCGTTTTCTTTTTACGCTCTCTGAGAAATTCATACCGTGAGATTCATGCTCGGCCTCGTGTCGCCCTGGGAGCGTCCTCCATTCGGAAGGTATTTGCGTGAGTCAATAACAACTTGAATAGAGAAAGTATTTATAGTAAGTGGGAGAAGGAAGTATATCAACACGTCCTATGGTCTCCACCACTAGGTTGCACCGTGAGATTCCCATGTTCGACCTGCATGTGAGCAACTACCCATTCAGAGTGTCGTAACATGGGAGCCGAACCAACGCAAACTCCATAAATGGATAGGATTTCTTAGGTCCATTCCCAACTTAGGCTTTTTCATTCGATAGCATTGTTGGGACTGACCTCTGAGGTCTGAAAAATGGCGGGTCACACTTACGAAGAATTACTAAGAGTTAGTATATTCTTGACCAAAATAGCGATAACTAAAACACTATAGGAACAAGAGTTATTCTGAGATTAGTGTTTAAGTCAAGAATGTCTTGGTTTAGTGAAGGATGTGATTGACTGCCCCTCGGTAGCAGTTGCTCGAACTCACTAAAATATCGTTGCAAATTAATAATTTTTGGGTACATTATTACATTTGCTAAATCTGATTGGATTAAACAGGATTAAGTCAAATCACTAATAGAATTTTCGTTATATCACAGCATGACAAACTCAATAGTACAATTACTCACTTCTGAAAAATTAAACGGTGACAATTACGCAACTTGGAAATCAAACCTAAACACAATACTTGTAATTGATGATTTAAGGTTTGTTTTAACTGAGGAATGTCCTCCAAACCCCATCTCAAATGCAAACCGAATAGTTCAGGATGCATATGACAGATGGACAAAGGCAAATGACAAAGCCCGAGTGTACATTCTAGCCAGCATATATGATGTTTTGGCTAAGAAACACGATGTTATGGGTACTGCTAAAGAGATTATAGAATCTCTTAAAGGGATGTTTGGACAATCGTCCTTCTCCCTTAGACATGACGCCATAAAATACGTTTACAACTACCGTATGAAAGAAGGGACCTCAGTTAGAGAACATGTCCTGGACATGATGGTCCATTTCAATGTGGCAGAAGTAAATGGAGCTGTCATGATGAGAAGAGTTAAGTCAGTTTTATCATGGAGTCTCTTCCGAAGAGCTTCTTCCAGTTCCGCACAAATGCGATGATGAACAAGATAAAATATAACTTGACTACTCTATGAGCTACAGACTTATCAGTCCCTCTTACGAACAAGGGACAAACAGGAGAAACAAATGTTGTTGTCTCTAAGAAATTACTACGAGGATCGTCCTCCAAAAATAAGTCTGGACCTTCAACTTCTAAAAATGTTTTGATAAAGAAGAAGGGTAAGGGAAAAAATAAGATTCCTACAGACCGCAAACACAAGGTTCAAAAAGCAGATAAAGGATAATGTTTCCATTGCAACGAAAACGGGCACTGGAAGAGAAACTGCCCAAAATACCTTGTAGAGAAGAAAGCCGAAAAGACACAACAAGGTAAATATGATTTACTAGTTGTAGAAATATGTTTAGTAGAGTATGATAACTCAACTTGGATACTAGATTCAGGGGCCACTAATCATATTTGTTCTTTTTTTTTTAAGAAATTAGCTATTGGAGAATGCTTGCGGACGGCGAGATAACACTCAGGGTTGGAACAGGAGAGGTTGTCTCAGCAAGATCAGTAGGAATTTTAAAGTTGTTTTTTGGAGATAGATTCATTATATTAGATAATGTACTTTTTGTTCCTAGAATGAAAAGAAATCTAATATCTATCTCTTGTTTATGAGAACAATTGTATAAAGTATCTTTTGAAATCAATGAAGTGTTCATTTGCAAAAGAGGTATTCATATTTGTTCTGCAAAACTATAAAATAACATATATATGTTAAAATCGAGTGAAACAAAAGCTATTTTAAATACCGAGATGTTTAAAACAGCTGAAACTCAAAATAAACGACAAAAGATTTCTCCTAATACCTATCTTTGGCACTTAAGACAAGGCCACATTAATCTCAATAGGATTTAGAGATTGGTTAAAAGAAGATTTCTAAATGAGTTCGAAGACAACTCTTTACCTCCATGTGAGTTTTGTCTTGAGGGTAAAATGACTAAACGACCGTTTTCCGAAAAAGGTTATAGAGCCAAAGAAATCTTAGAACTTTTGCATACAGATCTCTGTGGTCCAATGAATGTCAACGCACGAGGAGGGTACGAAGATTTCATCAGTTTTATTGATGATTATTCAAGGTATGACTATCTTTACCTAATGCATCACAAGTCTGAAGCTCTTGAAAAGTTTAGAGAGTATAAGATTGAGGTTGAGAATCTATTAGGTAAAACTATTAAAACACTTCGATCAGATCGAGGTGGAGAGTATATGGACTTAAGATTTCAGGACTATATGATAGAACATGGAATAACGTCTCAACTCTCAGCCCTTGGTATATCTCAACAGAATGGTGTATCAGAAAGGAGAAATAGAACTCTGTTAGACATGGTTCAGTCTATGATGAGTTTCGCTCAATTACTTGATCCGTTTTGGGGATATGCAGTGGAGAATGCTACATACATTTTGAGCATGGTTCCTTCTAAGAGTGTTTCAGAAACACCTTATGAGTTATGGAGAGGGCGTAAAGATAGTTTACGTCACTTCAGGATTTGGGGATGCCCAGCACATGTGTTGTTGCAAAACCCCAAGAAATTAGAACATCGTTCAAAATTTTATGTCTATTCGTAGGATACCCCAAAGAGACGAAAGATGGTTTGTTTTATGACCCTCGAGAAAATAGAGTGTTTGTATCAACAAACGCTACATTCTTAGAGGAAGACCACGTAAGAAATCATCCACCTCGCAGCAAACTAGTATTAAGTGAGATTTCTAAAGAAGCTACTGATAAAAACAACAAGAGTTGTTGATCAAGCTGGTCCTTCAACAAGAGTTGTTGATGGAGCTGACACTTCTGGTCAATCCCATCCTTCTCAAGAGTTGAGAATGCCTCGACGTAGTGGGAAGGTTATAACTCAACCCGATCGTTACTTGGGTTTGGCAGAAACACAAGTCATCGTACCTGATGATGCCGTTGAGGATCCATTGACCTATAAACTGTAGAAAAATAAATTTGCTCTGATACCAATTTGTAGAAATTAAAAGCTGCTCTGGTACCGACTATTAGAAAATGGACGCTCGCTCTGAAACTAACTCGTTTAGATAACTCTCACGAAATTTTAAGGGGGTGTCGAGAGGCGAGAGACAAAGAGACAAAGAAATTCTCAAAAAGCCTTTTTTTCTATTACACTTTCTGTTCTGCTTTTTTTGCTCTCTAACTCTTTCTTGTTCTCTCTACTTTTACAACGATAAGTAAAACTTATTTATAAGTTTTCCTAAACTAGACCCTACGGGCGAAGAGGTTCAACCACGGGACCAAAGAGAGAGGGGCAGGAGCGAAGCTGTGAAACCGACAAAGGAGGTGAAGGAATTGTGAGACCCGAAGGGCGAAGAGCTTAAAAAGGGCCATGTTTTTATAAAGTAGTGTCTTTGTATTTTTATGTGTATTGTGTGTTCTGAAATAAGACTAGTACTCTATAGGGGTACATTTATGGGGGAGTACTGTATCGTTCCCCTATTTCAACAGTAAAGACTATCGATGAATGAGAGTTGACTCCTTCACCCATTTATTCTTGAAGGAGGTAAAGCAGTTAATGAATTGACTCTCACAGCTTCGCTCCTGCCCCTATTGATTCTTTCACCTATTCATTGTCGGAAGGAAAGACGAAAGCAAGAATGAGAGTTTACAGTAGGGGAGAGGAAAGAAAAGAAATAGTGAAACCAGAACCTGAACCGATATTACTTACCTGAGCTACTGAACCGAGAGCTACTGAACCTGAAAGTGTTGAAAGTCTGAACTCAAGATTCATTCGAGTTCACTGTAAGACGAATTTCCCCTGTCGGTAAATTCCATTGCCGCGGGATAGGGATAGAGAAAGAGCAAAAACCCGAGGATTTCACATAACATTAGTACTTTTGATCGAAAAAAGACTAGTACTCTATAGGGGGACATTTATGGGGGAGTACTTCTTGTTTAAGGAGGATACTCTTAAAGAAGAAAGGGTAAGGGAATAACATCAGGCAATAGAAGTTTAGTCTTGACTTACTCTTCAGTAAGTAGTTCAGTATAGGTTACAGAGGGCAGAGTATAATGAGTCTTTCAGGAGTAGAAGAAGTTGGTTCGGCTTTACCTTGATTCTTGAACTGTAAACAAGAGAAATAGGTTTATTTGGTTTGGAAACAGTGTCAGGCATAAGGAGTTAGGGATTCATTGGAGCTTATTATATGTCAAAAGAGTAAACAACTCATACCGCTGTATCCCCACTCGCCCTGCACGAGGAATAATGCAGTCACCGAAGGAAATGCCACTACGCCTTCGATCCTGCGACTCTTAATCAATGCAAAATAAAATATGGGGAAAGCCTCTTTCTTTCTCCGATTCTGGGTAAGATGTTTTGTGGGTAATAAGCATTGTGGGCAAAAACTCCAAGGAGTAAGGGATTCTTTGGTGTGAGTTATATGTTATTGTGAGTGAGAATGGTGTGATATCTTTGTGAGTAAAGGTTTAGAACTTCATTATTTGTCTTTTTTATGTATTTTGGCTAAATAAGGTGTTCTCTCATTTTCGGGTTTGTGAGTGGTGTTTGAGTGGTTAAGAGTTTTCTTGCGTGTTAAAATTGGCCATAACTACCCCATATTTCTTTCACCCATCAGCCACTCCTTTCGAATTAAAAAACCAAAAAATAATAATTACTTTCCTTTTTTTTTTCTCCATCCCTCGTTTAAGTTTATTTCCAACAAAACTCCTCCATAAACTTAAATGTTCTATTCAATGATTCCACCTGCACCGTTTCCGTTTTCTCGATCTTAGTCGTGGTTTCCTCAATTTTCTCTTCTTTTGCTCGAGTGGCAAAATAGGATTGACCTTCTCTGATGAGACTTCATTTGGATCTTCTCGAGAACATCCCATCTGAGACTCCAACTCTTCATTTCTCCAGTTCTCAGCCACGCTTGACTCAAACATAACGACTTCGTTCAGTTTACTCAATTCCCTTCGTAAGTCAACAGCGACCTTTACCGCTAGCATTCTTGTTTCCTCCAGTTTGGTTTTATCATGAGTGAGTGTCTCAATCTTGTGTCGTAAGTTTACTATCTCCTGTTGGACTTGATTCAAGTTCACGTCAAGTGAGTTACTCTGTTGAGTCGGTATCTCTATATCTTTCTTCTCCCTCACCAGCTCGTCCACTAGACCCTTGATAGCTCTAAAGATAGAGTCATATCAAGTCTTTTTGTATTTAATATGGCACTCTTATTCACTATTTTCTCATTATTTACCTCATTTATTCTACTTAGTGAGCATGAAATCGTTTATTGCGGTCCAACATGGAAAAAATATGATTTGGCATAAATCGATCTTAATTGTACTTTTAATTAAGTTATGTGGTAAAATTTTAGACGGTTGAACCATGAGGGAGTAGAAAATAAATAGGGGATGACATGGAAATTTTAAATCCACATCAACAGTCCAAGTGGTCATTGATTACCCAATGAGGAACATCCTATGTAGACAACTTATTCCTTTTCATCCCTAAAGGGAACCCATGCTCAATATGAAAGGAAAAGAAAGACCAAGAGGAAGAGAGCCACATTTTCGGGGAGAAAAAATCGAATTACACAGCAGCAGCCTCTGCTGCAGTGAGCTGTTGTGAAACTAGAGAAGAAGAAGAAAACCCTAATCCAGCAGCTGTTGACAGTAGAAGGAAAAGGAGACCAACAAGGATTGATTAGGGCAAAGAGGTGGACGTGAGAGCTCAAGAGAAGGGAACTTCCATTGACGAACGGCAACAAACCGGGATAACTCTCTATTTCCTTATTCTCTTTCCTTATTCCATCAATTTTACATGATGAAGATGCGGATTCCTCTGTTTAATTCAGTTTGTATGGAGAGCTAAACTTAATAGGGAAGGCGAGAGACTTTTATATAGTTTCAGTATGTTGACGGTATGATTTTAGTTTATTAAAGAGTTGTTGTTAATGATTTACATGTATGCTTAATTAGCTACTTTACATACATAGTTGTTCTCTTATTCGGGAGAAGAGAGGGAGCAATGAAATCCTCTTTAATACTCTAGTTCCATAGCAAGGAGACTTGAAGGGTAATAGAAGGGTTAGGAATAATTCTTCTCCTAGAGCCTTGTTAATAGAAATTACAACGATTACGGAAATAATCACCATTCATGACCCTCGGAAGTGGCTTGAGAATCTATTAAAAGGAACTAAAATCTACCACAAAACTCAACAACTTATCTATTTAATCTCTCTTAGCCGAATCTTCCTCATTATAGTTGATTTTCTCATCATTCTCTTTTTTTCGACAGCAGTGACACTCTGTTTTAGTTTTGTTTAAATAGTTAAAATCTCCAACACCCATTTGAATGTTACCCAAAAACTCACTTAATTTCCAGCGATAAAATTAACCAAAAAGATAGGTTCCCTGTGGAATCGATAATTTACTTATTACTTGTTACTTGTGATAGTGTAGACTTGCACTTATTCTTGTGAATTTTACATCATTTTATTATATACATCCACAAGCGATCAAGTTTTTGGCGCCGTTGCCGGGAAACCTAATTTGGTTATTTTACTTGTTGTAGATTTTCGTGAGTTGGAGCAAAAAAGAAACCATAGTAAGCTGAATTTTCTGCTGTAGAATTGAGCTTACTGCTGCAGAATTCTATGCATGAACCCACCTACGGGTTTGAAATTTATTTTTCATCCCGAAATAGAGAGAACCTTTAGACGAAAGTTGAGGGAGAAAAAGAAAATGACAGAACAGAATATACAGCAAATGGCCCAACTGAATCGAGAGTTCGAAAATCTAGTGATGATGGCTAATCAAGAGAGAATTACTGCTAATGCCATTCATCTAGCCGATGATAGAGAAAGAGCAATCCGAGCATATGCACACCCAGTTGTGGAAGAGCTAAATTCGTGCATTATTAGACCCGAAATGCAAGCAACCACGTTTGAGCTAAAGCCCGTGATATTTAAAATGTTGCAAACCATTGGGAAATTTCATGGACTACCGTCAGAAGATCCCCACCTACATCTAAAGTCATTTTTGGGACTTAGTGACTAAATTCGATTTCAGGGAGTGGATAAAGACGTGATTAGATTGAGCTTATTCCCTTATTCTTTGTGGGATGGTGCTAAATCATGGTTGAATACCTTAGCACCGAAAAGAATTGATTCTTGGAATAGTCTAGCTCAGAAATTTCTGATCAAGTACTTTCCACCCACTAGAAACGCACCACTAGAAACGCACGGTTCAGAAATGAGATTGTTGCTTTTCAACAGTTTGAAGATGAGACATTAAGCGAAGCTTGGGAAAGATTTAAGGAGATGCTTAGAAAGTGTTCTCACCATGGACTACCTCATTGTATACAAATGGAGACTTTCTACAATGGATTAAATATTGCAACTAAACAAGTAGTTGATGCTTCCGCCAATGGAGCTATTTGTCAAAGACATACAATGAAGCATATGAGATTTTAGAGAGAATAACATCTAACAATTGTCAATGGGCTGACGTGAGAAGCAACCCAGGAAAGAAGACCCGAGGAGTACTTGAAGTTGATGCTTTGTCCTCTATCAATGCTCAACTAGCTTCGGTGACTAATATTTTACAAAATCTAGCGTTTTGACAAGGTCCAATGATCAAAGCACCAGTCCATACAGCTGCTGTGATGACCCAGACAGCAACCGAATCTTGTGTATATTGTGGAGAGGAACACACTTTTGATCAATGTCTAAGCAATCCGGCCTCAATTCTTTATGTGGGGAATCAAGCTAGTCAAGGCGACCCAAAAAATAATCCCTCCTCAAATACTTATAATCCGGAGTGGAGAAACCATCCAAACTTCTCATGAAAGGGACAAGGCTCATACAACCAACAAATGCCACCTAAAGCAAATTACCCTCCGAGTTTTGGATTACAAAATCAATTGACATATGGTTCTCAACAAGCCACCACCCAAAGGGAAGGAACTAGTCAAGCTCAACACATACCGGGAATATCACTTGAGAGCCTAATAAAGAAATATATGGCTAAAAATGATGCTGCGATACAAAGTCAACAAGCATCATTGCGAAATTTGGAAGTTCAAGTAGGTCAATTAGCAAATGAGTTACGAAATAGACCTCTTAGTAAGCTGCCAGCAGACACCAAAATGCCAAAAAGAGAGGGAATGGAACAATGTCAAGCAATAGAGTTGAGAAGTGGGAAAGAAATACCCAACAGAAGAGAAAAAAATTAAAGAACACGGTGATATTCGCTCTCAAGAAACTGCTGATACACAGCAGAGAAAGGAGGAAACTGTTGTGCAGGAAAAGCACAACAAAAATGATGCAGAAGCTACTGTACATAAAGAACACAGTAGAAATTATGCAGAAATTGTGAAACCTCCTAAATCGCAAACATCAGTCAGCAGTGGACAAGAAAGCAGAATATACACACCAACATCTCCTTTTCGACAAAGAATAAAAAAGAAAGAAGGAAGAAGCTCACTTTGAGAAGTTCATGGACATATTTAAGGAAATTCACATAAATATACCATTAGTTGAAGCTTTGAAGCAAATGCCAAATTATGTGAAATTCTTGAAGGATGTGCTCACCAATAGAAGAAAGTTTGAAGAATTCAAGCTGGTACCATTGAATGAAGAGTGTAGTGCAATATTGAAAAACAAGATCCCACTAAAGGAGAAAGACCCCGGTTCATTCACAATTTCAATATCAATAAGAGGGAAGAAGCTAGGTCGAGCATTATGTGATTTGGGATCAAACATTAATCTAATGTCGCTATCTATTTACAAAAAGTTAGGTATTGGTGAAGCTAGACTAACTATAGTCACTCTTCAACTAGCAGATCGATCTTTCACTCATCCAGAAGAAAAAATCGAAGATATCCTAATTCAAGTGGACAAGTTCATATTTCCAGCTGATTTTATCATTTTAGATTATGAAGCGGATCATGATGTGCCAATTATCTTGGGGTGACCATTTTTTAAAACTGGAAGAACATTGGTAGATGTCCACAAGGGAAGAATAATGTTGAGAATGAATGATCAACAAATAGAATTTCATATGAATGACCACATGAAATATCCCGTAGTAGTAGAGGAATGCTCAACAATTTATAAATTGACAGAGAATCCAGCAACTAATAGTTGGAAACAGCAACAAGAAGAGGACAAGAGCTGGAATAATTACACTACACAACAAGCAGAAGTGCAGAAAATGAATTTGGATCACTAGAATTAGAAGAAAGAATGAATTCATCAATGAAGTTATCTATTGATGACACACCCTTGAACTACATCTTAGAAGAAGAACTATTTGATATATGGGAGATAGACTTCACGAAATTATTCCCACCCACTTCAAGATGGAGAGTTCCAAAGGGGCATCACTTCTTTGACAATGGATAAAAAAAAAAATGAAAAGAGGAAGAGGGAGCTAGTCACAATTTGCAAGCAAATATATGAAGCTCCAAGTAAACCAAGTTAGTTTTTCTTTTCTTTTTATTTATGCACCTATATAGTTGTTTCTAAATAGCTATCTTCACTTTCCTTAGAATGATAGTATTTTAAATTTTATTTTACTTGTTGTCGTGAATAACTCGCATGCCCCAAGGAAGTTAGCCAATTTTGTAGATGAATTAGGGGGATTTAGATGTGGTTAGGAATGCTAATTTCAGCCTATAAAGGAGACTAATTACACTTAGTGCATGCTAGGATGTGATTGATGACAAATATTATTCTCTCGTAGTGCACGTTGCGACATAGTTATCTTGTCCATTTTTATTTGCATGTGGTTTTATTTCATTTTAATGTTGTTCACTTTCTCATCCATGACATGCCAAGGCACCACCACCAAAGAAATTTTTTTTTAGGAACATCGTAAAAGATTTTCTAATCCCCCAAGGAAGGAAATTTATATGGAAAAGAGAAATGGACAGAAAATAATCTTTATACATTCTCGGGTAAGCTTGAAATGTTAAGAAAGGAGCTGCTAGACATCATAGTTCACCTGCAACAGTAGACATACAGCAGCAGCACCAACAGCTAGACTTTCCTTATAAATTCTCGGGTAAGCTTGAAATGTTAAGAAAGGAGCTGCTAGACATCATAGTTCACCTGCAACAGTAGACATACAGCAACAGCACCAACAGCTGGACTTTCCTTATACATTCTTGGGTAAGCTTGAAATGTTAAGAAAGGAGCCGCTAGACATCATAGTTCACCTGCAACAGTAGACATACAGCAGTAGCACCAACAGCTGAACTAATAGCAGATTTACAGCAGCAATATTTCCAAGTTTTTGGAGAAAATTTTAAAAGAATGGAGCTACAAAGAATATTCACGATGCCTAAAGATAAGGGAATTCTCTGAACACACTCTTTACAAGCTTATTATCTTATTTTGAAGCATGCATCCATATTTTGTTGTCTATTTTTGTTTTGTTGACTGCATATAATTTTGAAAGATATCCATGCATGTACCCTATAAACATGAGCTTTATTAGATAGGGTAATATATCATGCATATTTTAATTTGCAGTAGGGATGTTTTTTTTTTTCAAGAACTAGGGATCTAATATAAAATGCTTCAATAGGATAAATAAAACAGTAAGGTGAGTGGTGTGTTTCTCTACGAGAACACAAGGAGTTAAGGAAATTACAGCTTAAATGGAATGGAGTATTCATCAAAGTTAAGGTGAGGATCCAATCTATCATAATCCACCTTAATTAGAAAGAATTCCCATAATTCACCCAACCTTTAGACCATTTTCCCGACAAAAACAATAATCAAGAGCTTCTGCACCTCAATCTACTTTCAAGAATGATTTCACACCCACACTAATGCTCATTGAGGACATTGGCTAGTTTAAGTTTGGGGGTATTTAAAGCAATTTCATTACCCCATACAAAATGCAAAGCCAAAAAAAAAAAAAAAAAAAAAAAAAAAAACAAAAAAAAAAACAAAAAAAAAAACAAAAAAAAAACTCATACCCGAGACCACTCCTCTTCAACCTAAAGCTTGAACTCTCAGTGCTAAAAAAAATGGAAAGCAAACAAATTGTCTTAATTGCTCGTTGTCGGGCAATCTCCATCACCAATGGAGGTGCCTGAATTGAAGGTAATTGGGATGTAAATAAAAAAAAAAACATAAAGAAAGCTATCCTTATTGTTCAGGTGAGTTGCATCACAAATGTGGTCACACTGAAAACTACAGGATGCTAGCAAAAGAGTCGAGCTAAGGGGAGAACGAGTGTTAGCTTATATAGTCATCCCTTGAAGACTTAGGTGATTTGCACCACAAGTGGAGGCACCCAGAGAATAGGGGGATGACTTGAAAGATTCTTAGAGAAAAAAATTTGTTAATGAAATAAATTATGAAGCCAAGTCACAAAAGCAAAGGTAAAAGGAATGGTAATCAGTTTAGAAGTGTTTTGAGGAATACGGTGAAAGTGAGGAATGTGTTATTTTTCATGTAAGATTTGGTTATAAGTGGAGGGTGAAATGTGGGGAAAACTGAATTGAGGAATGAATATAAGGAATGTGATCTAAATCATGCATTTGATGAATACTCTACTAAAAAAATTTGTTAATGAGAAAAAAAAAAAAGAGTGGAGAGAATGATTGCTCAAGGATGAGCAATCTCTTAAGTTTGGGGGTGTGATAACTCTCTAAAGGTAGAGTCATAAGTCTTTATGTATTTAATATGACACTCTTATTCACCATTTTCTCATTATTTACCTCATTTATTCTACTTAGTGAGGATAAAATCGTTTATTGCGGTCAAACATGGAAAAAAAATATGATTTGGCTTAAATCGATCTTAATTGTACATTTAATTGAGTTATGTGGTAAAATTTCAAACATTTATGCTGAACCATGAGGGATTAGAAAATAAATGGGGGATGACATGAAAATTTTAAATCTACATAGCAGTCCATGTGGTCATTGATTACCCAATGAGGAACATCCTATGTGAACAACTTATTCCTTTTCAGCCCTAGAGGAACCCCATGCTCAATATGAAAGGAAAAGAAAGACCAAGAGGAAGAGAACCACATTTTCGGGGAGAAAAAATCGAATTACACAGCAGCAGCCTCTGCTGCAGTGAGCTGCTGTGAAACCAGAGAAGAAGAAGAAAACCCTAATCCAGCAGCTGTTGACAGCAGAAGGAAAAGGAGACCAACAAGGATTGATTAGGGCAAAGAGGTGGACGTGAGAGCTCAAGAGAAGAGAACTTCCATTGACGAACGGCAACAAACCGGGATAACTCTCTATTTCCTTATTCTCTTTCCTTATTCCATCAATTTTACATGATGAAGATGCGGATTCCTCTGTTTAATTCAGTTTGTATGGAGAGCTAAACTTAATAGGGAAGGCGAGAGACTTTTATATAGTTTAAGTATGTTGACGGTATGATTTTAGTTTATTAAAGAGTTGTTGTTAATGATTTACATGTATGTTTAATTAGCTACTTTACATACATAGTTGTTCTCTTATTCGAGAGAAGAGATGGAGCAATGAAATCCTCTTTAATACTCTAGTTCCATAGCAATGAGACTTGAAGGGTAATAGAAGGGGTAGGAATAATTCTTCTCCTAGAGCCTTGTTAATAGAAATTACAACGATTACGGAAATAATCACCATTCATGACCTTCGGAAGTTGGCTTGAGAATCTATTAAAAGGAACTAAAATCTACCACAAAACTCAACAACTTATCTATTTAATCTCTCTTAGCCGAACCTTCCTCATTATAGTTGATTTTCTCATAATTCTCTTTTTTTCGATAGTAGTGACACTCTGTTTTAGTTTTGTTTAAATAGTTAAAATCTCCCACACCCATTTGAATGTTACCCAAAAACTTACTTCAGCGATAAAATTAACCAAAAAGATAGGTTCCCTGTGGAATCGATAATTTACTTATTACTTGCTACTTGTGATAGTGTATATTTGCACTTATTCTTGTGAATTTTACATCATTTTATTATATACATCCACAAGCGATCAACCCTTAATCTCCATTAACAGGTCATTCTCTTTCTTCACATCTTCAACTTTCTTCGCAAGTTTAGACATTACCTGCCATTCTCTTCCTTCTCCTGTTTGAGATAGGCGGAACTCTCATTCCGCTCAGCAATTTCCTTCTCTAACTTTTCAACTTTATTTTCCAGCTCTTTCTTTTCTTCTTCAATTTTCATCCTTTTTCTTTTTTTTTCCTCGAATTGCTTTTCCGGCCATTGGAGCTATCTCTCTTCGAATTGCTTTTTTTCTTTTTTCTCTGTTCTTCGGTTGTTCATCTTTATTCGATTTTCTCGTCTCCGATACAGCGATTTCACCAAATCCGCTGCGTAGCACCTCATTTCTAACAGTTTCTACCACCTCAAGACTACCACCAATCTTTCGCGCCGCCATCTCCTTTTGTGTTCGGCTCTTCGTTTTGAGCCATCAAGAGGATGCCTCCACTTGTTGCGTCATCCAAGGCCAGGTTATGCTTTCTTCCACCTTCTCTTCGGCTCGACAATCTCTCGCAAAGTGACCCATTCTGCAACAATTGTAACATCTGTCGGAAATACAATTATTTGCATAGTGGCCATATTTCTGACATTTAAAGCATAGATGTTGGAATTGTATCCTTGACCACGTCCTTGATTGCGTCCTCTTCCACGCCAATTTGCTTGGCTCGATAGTCTCTTCTCCTGGTAGTTTTCTTCGTAACTATTGTCTTGACCACCTCGACCATTCCTGCGGCTTCCACGATCTCTACCTTGAACATTTTGTGAATAGAGTACTTTTCCATCCTTTAGTGATGCCTCGAGAGAACTGGCAAGCTCATCGACTGTGAACTTCGTTAGGTCATTTGACTTTTCTATGGCACATACGACATTCTCGAAGTTGTCAGTTAACAACCTCAAGGTTTACTCCACAACCCGCGTCTCGGGTAACATTTCTCCGTTTCGATTTAGTTGATTCGCCACAGTCTATACACGTGTAATATAGTCTGATACATTTTATGACTCCTTCATCTTCATGCTCTCCAACTCGCCTCGCAGAGTTTGGAGACGCACCTGCTTGACTCGGTCGGTTCCTTTGAACACCTTTTCTAGAGTGTCTCACGCTTCTTTTGAAGTAGTTGTCCTTGCCATCTTCTCAAAGCCCGACTCGTCAACAGCTCGGAACAACATCTATAATGCTGCCTTATCCTTTGACCGTAATTTCTTTAGCGCCTTGTTTTGCGCCGCCGTATAACCCGTGACATCCTTAGGTTGATCGAAACCATCTTCGACCACCTCCCATGCGTCTTGCGAACCAAGAAAGCTTTCATTTGGATGCTCTAATTCTCATAGTTCGTCTTAGTCAATCGTGGTAGCGACATTTTTCCTATCATGTTCACCATCAGCTCTGATACCAATTTGTAGAAAAATAAATTTGCTCTCATACCAACTTGTAGAAATTAAAAGCTGCTTTGATACTAACTTGTAGAAATTAAAAGCTGCTTTGATACTGACTTGTAGAAATTAAAAGCTGCTCTGATACTGACTTGTAGAAAATGAACGCTCGCTCTGAAACTAACTCGTTTAGATAAGTCTCACGAAACTTTAAAGGGGGTGTCGAGAGGGGAGAGACAAGGAGACAAAAAAATTCTCAAAAAGCCTTTTTTTCTATTACACTTTCTGTTCTGCTTTTTTTGCTTTATAACTCTTTCGTGTTCTCTCTGCTTTTACAACGATAAGTAAAACTTATTTATAAGTTTTCCTAAACTAAAATTGGCCATAACTACCCGATATTTTTCTCACCAATAAGCCACTCCTTTCTTAAATTAAGTAGGGCTTACTGAATTAAAAAACCAAAAACTAATAATTACTTTCCTCTTTTTTTCTCTCTCCTTTATTTCCAACATAAACGGGCAATGAATGATGAAGATAGAGATGAGTGGATCAAAGCCATGAATCTTGAAATGGAGTCGATGTACTTCAAATCAGTCTGGGAACTTGTAGATCAACCAGATGGGGTAAAACGTATTAGTTGCAAATGGATCTATAAGAGGAAACGAGATCAAACCGGTAGGGTACAGACATTTAAAGCTCGACGTGTAGCAAAGGGTTATACCCAAAGAGAGGGGGTGGACTATGAAGAAACTTTCTCTCCTGTTGCTATGCTTAAATCGATTAGAATACTCTTATCCATTGCCACATTTTATGATTATGAAATTTGGCAAATGGATGTTAAGACAGCCTTTCTAAACGGCAATCTTGAAGATAGTATCTATATGGCTAAACCAGAGGGGTTCATTGAACAGGATCATGAGCAAAGGGTTTGCAAGCTTAAAAGATCCATTTATGGGTTGAAGCAAGCATCTCGATCCTGGAATATAAAGTTTGGTACTGCGATTAAATCTTATGGCTTTAGGCATCTCAATCAGGCATTGTACATCGATAAAATGTTGGTTCGATATAAGATACGGGATTCAAAGAAAGGATTATTACCTTTCAGGCACGGAGTTCATTTGTCGAAGGAACAAAGTCCTAAGACACCTCAAGAAGTTGCGGATATGAGACATATTCCCTATGCATCGGCAGTTGGTAGTCTGATGTATGTCATGCTATGTACCCGACCCAACATATGCTATGCTGTGGGAATTGTTAGCAGGTATCAGTTCAATCCGGGATGTGCTTATTGGACTTCCGTTAAGAATATCCTCAAGTATCTTAGGAGAACGAGAGATTATATGCTAATGTATGGTGCTAAGGATCTGATCCTTACAGGGTACACTGACTCAGATTTTCAGACCGATGTAGATTCGAGGAAATCGATATTAGGATCTGTCTTCACTCTGAACGGAGGAGCAATAATATGGAGAAGCATAAAGCAAAGTTGCATTGCTGATTTCACCATGGAGGCTGAGTATGTTGCTGCTTGTGAAGCAGCGAAAGAATCTGTATGGCTTAGGAAGTTCTTAACTGATTTGGAAGTCGTTCCAAATATGCATCTTCCCGTCACTCTTTATTGTGATAACAGTGGAGCAGTTGCAAATTCAAAAGAACCAAGAAGCCATAAGCGAGGAAAACATATTGAGCGCAAATATCATCTCATAAGGGAGATTGTGCAACGATGAGATATGATTGTCACACAAATAGCTTCAGAGCACAACATTGCTGATCCATTTACAAAGCCTCTCACGACTAAAGTGTTTGAAGGGCACCTAGTGAGTCTAGGACTAAGAGTTATGTAATCTAGGGCAAGTGGGAGAAAAGGCATGAGTATGTGATGCCCTAGTTTATTGTATTTATGTCTTTCTCTCTACTCAACGTTATAAAACCCCACTAGAGTTTTATTCCAAGTGGGAGTTTGTTGAGTTTTATGTTCTAAAACTCATAGTTTGTAAACAAAAACATATTCTATTTTCAATAAAGTTATTATTGATGTTTATTCAGTAAAGATTGTTATTGAATAAAGTGAATTTTACGATTATTAATCTAAATTCAATAAACTAAGAACACACTGACTATAGTATGCTTACTTGAACTATATGTAGAGACATAAGAGTGGATCAAGTTCAAGTATATAGTCAAAATGATCTATAGTACAGAGATAAGGCTGAGTACCTTATCTTAGGGACACTATGGATGCGGCCCACTTTTGTATATGACATAAACAATGTGATCACTAAATTATACATGCAGAGACATGTGAGTGGGGGCGTTCTATGCAATGAGTATTGCATAAGATCGAACCATGAAGAAAATCACTCTCACTTTATAATGTCGTTTACTGTTGAGACTGATTTTCTTTTCATTCGATGACCTAGGTAACTCGATCTTAATCCTAAGATAACCATGAACTCCTGTTTATTCGGAATTATCCTTAGATTTGCATGGGTGAGAGTGGCTCGAGTTCACCGACTCAATAGGCCTCCCATTTCAGGGGTAAGACTGGGTGAATGGCTGGGAACGTGGGGTGCAAGATGGAATTCACTCCTACCCACTTTTAGGGATAGAAGAGAGGTAGTTCCCTTAAGTACTGACTCTAGGTCTTGAACAAGGGGCCCCAAATCTCATTGGCTTAGAGAGTTTCGGTTTACTGGTTGGACCACAAACCAATTGTTCATTAGAGGATCAGTGGGACATAAGGAACAAGAAGTAACTTCAGGGGAAACACGGTAAATTGGCCCAGCTCTAGTTACGAACAACCTGTGAAGGATCGACTTACTAATCATGGTTATATCAAATGGACAGAAATATATCTGTAGTGAGGGGAGTGCAACTACTAGGCTATAGTGGAGTGTCCTAGTAGTTAACGAATGTTGGTTAACAAGGTTAATGAGTTTAACCGGTTAATCTTGGATTGTTGGAGCCCATGATCTATAGGTCCATTAGGTCCCTCTGCTAGCTCATATCGGACTAAACCATAGAACAGTGTGACGAGTGAGTTCGAAGTGTTCGAATTCAAATTAGAGAATATGCGTACGATATATTTAACCGCATTTTTGTTTTATTTACGAGTTAAACAAAAAGAGAGAATCAGAGATATTTAAATAAAATTTAAATATTTTAATCAAATATATGTCGGAATTGATTGAGATTGACATTTGAATTGAGATAGTTTAATTAATCATTTAATATTACTTTAATTTGAAATTAATTATTTAAAATAATTGTTGAATTAAAAGGAAGAAAGTCAAAATGTTACTCCACTCAAGGAAAAAACCCATGTTTGAGTTAGTGGAATTTTGAGGTGTCAAAATTTGGTTAACTCAACTTGCATTCTTGCCACATAATCCCAAACATTTGAGTGGAATTTGGTGATCTCAAATTTGCATGAACATGCAAATATGACTATAAATAGAGTGATCAAGGAATATGGAATTTCTCTCTTGGAAAAACCTCGAGAAAAACTCACACAAACTCTCTCTTCATATTTACTAAATCCCTTCCAAGTTTAGTCACTCGCCGGATTCCACAATCACGTTCTAAGGCCGAAGAATAGTGGAGAAGACACTAGTGGTGGTTCGAAACCAGTTCGTGAAGAAAAAGAAATTTGAACTACAAGAGGTTAGTACTCAAACACCTTGAGTTTTAATACTTATGAACATGCTAGTTATTTACTATAATTAATGTTATAAGAGTGCCTAAGATCCAAATTGCTCTGGCATATGTTATGATAACTCCATCAATTGGTATCAGAGCAAGGTTTTAGGTACTTTATTTACATTAATTTGAGCATGGTGGGTATCATTTCATGAATGAAATTTTGTGGTTGCTAATGTGGATGTTTATGGTTTTTACATTTTTTTTATGCTTCCTTTTGATACAATTATTGTAATTGGCCTAATGTGTATGGGCTTTAATGAGTGAAGAAAAATCTCTAATTTTTATGGAGTCAAAAGAGTCTATTTTAGGTTGTAATTGATCGATGATGGAAACAAAAGTAAGCTGAACCAAAGAAGAAGATGGAAGAGGCGGTTTGGGTATTTTTCTGCTGGTTGGGGCCCGGTTCAACGTATTTAAGGGTTGGTACGACCGGTTCGTGATCCTCGGGAGCAGTTCACATTAATTTCAAATTATTAATGTAATAATTTAGTTAATTACTTGCTTTAAAATGCCAAAACCAATCCACTTTAGTGTGTTTAATTAATTATGCATTGTGAATGTGTTTACTATGTATGGACCGTAAGATGTCTGCTAATCTGAACATCATCCATGGAAGGTTAGCTGGTGAACCCTTCCACGAGGCCATAAAGTTACCAAAGCTTGGGGGAGTGACCCCACGTGTGTCGGTCAGTTACTGAGTTAAAGTTTGTAGTCCCATGCCTGCCACAGAGTTAAAGTTTGTAGTCCCATGCCTGCTAACCATTTCCACATTGTTGATGTACCTCCCTCATCCGATTTGTGCCTACCTCAACGATAAAATTACAAGAGTGCAACCTTGACAGAACGAGTACCATAGTGGATAGGTAGCGAAGACTCTGATAACACTGTCACATTGCTATTAGCTTTAAAAACTATCTTGGTCATATTTGGTTGTCGTGGAGGTCTACTAGGTTCTTAGGGGCTTCTAGGAGGTTTAAATCTCATTTCTCGTTTTTAGAATGTTTGGGGTTAGCTCCTTGAGGTTTATCCATGTCCTACGTGCACTAAGATCTAGTCCTATGATTGCCGCTCACGATCCTGAGGTGCAAATTCTATTGAAAACGTTTTTACTTAGGTCAACATGAAAATTGCACTAGTTGTAGCGCCCTAATCTCAATTGAGTTCTCTTAGGCATGTTTTTCTAGGGAGATATACCTATCGATGACCTAAGTACATAATCCATAATTTAAACTTTTTCTTGATTATATATGGGAGCCGATGAGGTTTATTGGATTCTGAAGCCAGCTAGGTGGATTAACGCAAGCTTTTGGCTCGAGACTACTATGTTCTAACCTCTCGAATCTTTCTTAGCCTAAGAGCACTAGAATCAAGACCCTCTGACCGTCGCTCACAATCCTAAGGTGCTCAGGCTACTGGAGGCATCTTGACCTAGGACATCATCTAGCCAACCTAACTCTAACACCCTATCTCTGTGCAGATAAACATTCTCCATAGGAAGAATACACAATCAAACACATCGAGCTAACACATATTATATATCATGCACACATACAAGCAAACATGCTCAACGAGGAGATCACAATAGTCCATCCTCCTTTCTAACATAAATTTTACCATAACATACTATAGTACATACTCATCCAAAAACGCCCTTCTGAAATTCTTCACATGCAATTTCTAACCACCTAAAGGAATGCTCTCATGTCCCAACGATCCCTACAAGCTTTACATGCCTAAAGTCTATGTGGTAACTTACTTCGATGATGCGAGCCTTCTCGAACTTTTCTTTTTTTTTTTTTTTCTTTTTTTTTTTTTTTTTTGCGGTTAGGAGCTCTAAAATTCTTGAAATCTCTCTTTCACGTGCTATCACTTACGCAATCGACTCATTCGTAAAATTTATACATTTGCAAACTAGTTATCGATTCTTTTATATTTTCTTTTAATTTTCATAACTTTCTCTACACAACTCGAGAGAATTTATTTCTTCACAAAAATTGTAGAATTTTAATCCATCTTTACCAAGGTATTTTTCTCACAATCTTTATTCAATCACAACAAGAATTAATGAGTCCAAAGATCATCAAAAATTACAAATTTACAAAAAAATTTAGCTTCTTGACATTCATCGAAATGCCATAGTCGGATCTGAATCAACTTTGACTTCCTTCATAAAACTTGTGTAAAATTCAACCAATTATCATCCTACACAAAACTAGTAAGTCCAAAATTATTGTCTAGAGGCCACTAAACGATTCTTGTAAAGAAGCTTCAACAAAATTCCGACTCAAATGGTTGTTTTGAGCACATTTCAACTTTCTCTCTAACTCACACTCAAGAATCCCTCAACTCTCATCTTCTTTTGCTCTCTTTTTCCTTTTCTTTCTTTTTCTTTATTCTTAGTAATCTGAGGCTAATCCAAATCCGTGATTAGGAATGGAGAGTCAAAAGGGCCAATTTAGCCTTAGAGTTAATCTGACCAATTTTCTCAAAATTTTCTCTATTTTCTTTTACATTTTTCTTGAATTTTTGGAATTTTTCTAATAAGTTTTTTCTATCTTAAAATTTTTTCTCTAACACCCACAATAAAATCCTAAAATTTTGACTAGGAAAAATTGGGTTTTTTAATTTCTCACGATAAGGATCATTCAAACCGGAACTATTACACAATCGAAGGCCAAAAAGATTCAACAAGCGAATATTCTTCATCTATAAAATTAGATAGACTCGATTCAACTATTATTTCATGAGTTACAAACTGATTAGATTGATGAAAAACCATTTAAAGCTTCAGAAATGCATATTTGCACGGTTGAAGTAGCCGATGAATTTGTTATAAATTGCACTTGATTGATTAGTGGTTAGAAAAATGTACTTATCTTTAATTTCGTTTTTTTGTAGGAATGAAATTGAGCTCTTAAAGACTTTCACCCTTAGAAATTTGAGCATCTTTTTTATCATTTCTAAGTCTAAATCTATTTAGGTGTAGATTGCTTCTAAGCCATTAAGTTTTGATTAAATTGTGGAGTGACTCCATTTAGAATAAGGTTCCAAATCTTGCGTTTTGATCAAATTGTGGAGTGACTTCATTTAGAACAAGATTTCAAATCTTGCTTGCGTTTTGATCAAATTGTGGAGTGACTTCATTTAGAACAAGATTTCAAATCTTGCTTCTAGATCTTTGATATGAAGAGTAACTTAATTCTAGCTTATCTCTTGGTTGATCCGAATTTTGTATAAGGAGACGTTAATTTTTTTGATTGAAGAGTTCTCGTTTCAACAAAAACTTGGATAATTGGGTGAGGATTAGGGTTGCCTTGTGAATTTGGTATGAGAGTCTAGGTTACATCTTTGTGACCTATTCTAGAATTGATTTTTATGTTGTTGTTTATCTTTTCTTTAAATCTTCCCTTTATTTTCTTGCTGACATTTCCACCGTTCTTTATTTATCCTTTTACTTTATTTATCCTTTTACTTTGCTCTCATTTTCTTATCATATTTACCTTTTGAAAAAAAAATTCTTATCATATTTGTTCGTGGTTATAAATTGTATTTCTCATTTATTTAGTATGTTTATTTGAAAATCAAATAAATTTCAATTCACATTTTTTTTTTCTTAAACCATATAATGTGTAATCCTTATGTGTGATATTTTTGTTTCCTAATTGAAATTCGAAAATAACTCCTAAATTTGTCTAAATATATGTGTCCCTTGTTTCTTTGATATTTCTGTTTTTATTTTACTGATATTTCATAATTAATTTATCTTAATTGCTACTATTATAATTGCTTTACCCATATATTAGCCTACCTTGATCATATAATTTAGTCACTTTCTCAAATAGCCTATCTTTGTGTGTAATAAGCACGAGTGTCCCTGAGCGTAAAACCAGTGAATTGAGTGTGTGAGGTCCTAAGCATATATTTAACTACTATTTGTACAATTATGAACCAAGACGGGAGAAATGGAGGGGAGATCAATGAAGCTAGGTGGAAAGAAGCACGAACGGGAGCTATTACTCATTTGAATCAAGTTATTAGTGTCTTGACAAACCGGATAGAGTGAATTGAAATAGCCTTAGGTAATTCTCAAGGAAACAAAGTAATCTTGAATGCCTTTTTGCTGGAAATAATCCTAGGGTAGGGAGAGATGTCGAGGGAGAGGAAGAGGCTGAAAAAGAGTAGAAAAATGTTAGCACAAAAAAGAATTGAGAGAGAGTACTTATATGAGAGAGGAGAAGAAAGAGGAGTCGGGAGAGTAAACCTGAAAAATTCAACTTTCTATGGGAGATTTGATTCAGAGGAGTATATGCAATATGAGAGGTATTGAACGTAAAATAGACTTCATTCTGAGGGCAGTCGTTCCAAAAAAGCCAGCTTATAGAGTCAATCCAACTGAGACTAAAGAAATTCAAAGGCAAGTGGAGGAGCTCATGGAGAAGAGCTATTTACGAGAAAGTTTGAGTCCATGTTCTGTATCAGTCTTATTGGAGCCAAAGAAAGATGAAACTTGGTGCATGTGCGTCGAGAGTCATCAACAAAATCACTGTAAAGTATCGACATCCTATTCCTAGGCTAGACGATATGCTTGATGAATTGCATGGTTCATGTCTATTTATAAAGATTGTTTTGAAATCTGGATATCATCAAATTAGAATGCCTAGAGATGAATGGAAAACAACTTTAAAAAATAAGTTTAGAGCGTATGAATGACTTGTTATGACTTTTGGGTTAACTAATGCTCGTAGTACATTTATGTACTTAATGAATAATGTTCATAGAATATTTGGAAAAATATTTTAATGATATTTTAATTTATTTGAAGATTTTGGTTGAGCATGCTAAATCCGTTTTGATTACAAACTAAATTTCATGCTAATTATAGTAAGTATAGTTTTTTCATCTAAAAAATTCAGCTCATAGTTGTTAAAATTGGAGTAAATTGGAGTAAAGTAGATAAGGAGAAAGTTAAAGTGATTAAGGATTTGCCAACACCAAAAATACAAGTGAAAGTTTGAGTTTTCATGGATTAGTTAGCTTCTATAAAATAGAGTAGGAGTAGAGAAAGTTAAAAGTCACGAGGGATTTGCCAACACCAAAAAATATGAGTGAAATTTTGAGTTTTCATGGATTAGCTTGCTTCTATACGAGATTTATAAAAGATTTTAGCATCGTAGCTGCAACATTGTATGATTTAGTGAAAAAATAATGTTGTTTTTTTTTTAAGGAGAAAGTAAGCAATGCACCATTAATTGTTTTGCCTAACTTTGATAAAACTTTTGAAATTGAATGCGATGAAAGTGGTTTTCACTTAAGTGTTCTTTTATTTTAAGATTGGAAAGCCCTTAACTTATTTTAGTGAAAAACTAAATGAGGAGCATTGAACTATGCTACCTGTGATCTGAACTATCCTACCCATGATAAAGAATTGTTTGCACTTTGATCATGAAAGTTTATCGTAAGGTCAAAGCAAATTGAACGGTAGGCAATAGGTAGAAGGTACAATCTCTTTACTCCTATTAGTGCAAAAATTCTTGGATTTGAGCATATTAAAGAATTATATAGAAATGACTAAGATTTTGAATCTATTTATCAAAAAAAAAAAAAAAAAAATAGTTTTGAAATATTGTTGGTTAGGGAACCTTGTTCTAGTAGAAGGGTTTTAAAATTTTAAGGGAAAATTTGAATGAAAAAATGGAAAGAAACCATATCTACAAATAGTGGGTTTGAGCCAAGTTTCTTATGAATCAAGCCCTATGTTTGTTGTTTGTAGTACAAAAGTGATTGATTAACCAAATATTAAAAAAAGGCTGGTTGTTAAACTGGCATGAAAGTAATGAACTTATATGAACAACAGAAAAAGAAAGCAACTTGGAAAAAGGAAACAACAATAATAAAATGAGGTCACAGAACGCATAAGGAACGAAAAGGAGGTAATAAAGGCTATTCCCTTTTCCTCTATTGTCTGCCCATTTCTCAAACCTAAAAGACAAAAGCTGTCGACAAACAAGAAATCATTGTCGTTTTGTTATTGGTTCCACAATTAATTAAATAATATTTAGAGTGGAAACACAAAAAACAGAGAAACAGGTTGGAAAGAAAATCTGGAAACAATAATTTTTATAACCAAATATTTCACTGTTACATACAAATAATAATATATTACTACAACCCCCCCCCAAAAAAAAAAAAAAAAAAAAAAAAAAAAAAAAAAAAGTCAACTGTCACTAAATGAAATTAAAATGCTGTGTTTTCTTTTATTAGTTTCTATAAATATCTATCGCGGCCTGCCCCAGCTTAGTACCCTGTAGGGAACTCGCAGTTTCCGTACTCTGCAACCAAAAAACGACACCGTTTGTCAGATTAAATATATAATACGGTTATATTTATTGAACTTTCAATTTGGTACTTACGGGGAGGTTGAGTAACGACGTAGGCAACACCACCAAAGTAGCACGTGCCACTCGCACGGCCCATCTTCTGGTAATAGCTATTGAACGCGTACGAAGCGTGTGCCTCAAGTGAGTTAGGATTGTAACACGTGGAACCTGGCTGAATCGCACCACAATCAGCACCCCCCTCTCCACAGGCATAATCCAAACCCTCCCGCAGCATCTCCGCCGCCGCGTTCCCATTAGCCACACACCAGGTATCCCCTTTGGACGGCGGCACCTGAGCCTTACTCCCGTTCATCGGCGTCGGAGTCTCACTCGCCATGTCCGCGAGTGTGAAAGGGATCTGATAAACCTCCTCCTCGTTGGGGTAAAACAAACCGTAATTTCTCTCAGAGGTGGGCCCCGGTTTCTGATTCTCATTGAACAACGCGAACAGAAAGACGTCCAATGGGTCTTCTGGTCTCAAGGGGGTCCCTCTCCCTGTCAGAACTCTCCTAACCAAATTGCCGTTATACGACGCCGCATTCTCCTTACTCGCTCCCACTTCCTTCTCCTCCCCTATCGACGGCCACCCAGTCTCCGTAACCACGACCTTAACGTCGTCGTATTTAAGCGCCATCATGGCGGCGTAAACAGCGTCCACTTGAGCCTCGAAAAGACTGAAGTATTTCAACCCATTGCCGGGGTCCACAACGCCGGAGTTCTCCCGGAAGAGAGCGTAGTCCAGAGAAATCTGGTCGGAGTTAGCGGCGTAAGCGAAGAAGGGGTAGGCGTTAACCATAAGGTAAGATTCGGTCTGGTGGAGAAAGTCGAGCATGGGTTTGATGACTGGCTCGATAAGGTCCGGTTTGAAGGAACCGGAGGAGGTCGGGTAGGAGGAAGCGAGGGCGGTGAGGGCAATGGGGGAGGAGACTTTGATGGAGTCGTGGAGGTTATATTTCTTTAGCGAGGAGTAGACGTTTTTCATGGCGGGGATGAGGAAATTGGTGGTGTTGTTGGGGTCGACAAAGACCTCGTTGCCGACGGCGACGGCGTTGATTTTGGTGGCGGGGTAATAATTAGAGATTTTGGATTGGACCCAGTTGTCGGTGAAGGAAGAATCCGCTGCGGCGGAGGAGAGGAGGTCGTTGGAAAGGGCAACAACGATGGAGATGTTGGAGTTGGAAAGGGCAGTAAGGACGGCGGCATCGGTGTCATAGACTTTGATACGGTGGATCCCTTGCTGTTTGAGGAGATCAACAACTTTGTCGGGCGGGGGAAGGTTGTCGGCGATCCGGCCGTAGTTAACCCCAATCAATCCGGGGTCTCCGAGAGCGGTGGCGGAAAAGAGAAGAAAGAGGAAAGGGGAAAAGGCGATGGGCATGATTAACAAGGTTTTGGAATGGGTTTCCCCCAAAACTGTGATTTTATAGAGAAGAAGAGAAATTGTATTTACACCGATCCTCACCGCCTTACTGATTGGTGTGAATTTGTTGGAGCCGTTTAGTTGTCTCCAGTCCTGGCATTTCGGTTTTTGTTGATTGATGAGCTACTTGCAACACTCATTCTCATCCATTCCCTTTTGCCCCAATTTTTTAAATTATTATTATTATTATTATTATTATTAAAATCTTTATCTCACCTACACATTTTCTCTCTCTATAATATTAATTGCATTCACATAATTTCCCTAATACTTTCCTCTACTAATTCTATTTAAGTCTGCCACTTTCAAATACTATATTTCTTTTTCTTCTTTGTTTTCTGTTAACATGGAAACATCCATAAAATCTCAACGCCAACAAGCCAATATTTAATTCAGATTAATTTTTGTAGTTTGTAATAGATTTTTATTTACTCTACTTTTTACGATATGGTAGAATATTAATATTGAACTCATGGATGTCCAAATGTTTATGTCTCACATCTCAACGAATACCCTTCTTATTTAACTTTTTAAGATTCGTGTAGGGTTGGCGCATATATTCATCATATAAACAAATACTATACACAAAATTTTACAATAATGATTTAAACCTTTATACGTTCAATTATATAAAATACATCTAAACTAGGATGAAAATAGAAAAACAATAAAGTTCATACATAAATTATGTCCTACACTAACATAGGCTCTAAGTAACGATACGCGTTCCAGAAAGAAAGAAAAAAAAAAAAAAAAGATTTTCGGCGAGGGTTGCTAAGAGAACGCACTATTTTCCCCAAGTTCCCACATTAAACCCTAGGGTATCTAAGTAGCTGCCCTTCTATTGAGTCATTGTTGTACGGTGAGAGAGAAGCAGTAAGATTGAGGTGGAGGATCGATAACGCCGCGAGACTTCGGTCATTTGCGAACCTTAGGTGGGAGCGAACCAACGCCGGGGTACGTCGGGACAAGGAGGACAAATGCACCGTTAGGGACAAATGGATGACGACGATCTCACCGGCGACGGCAGTCAGGTTCCGCGATTAGGGTTTGTCGGGACTCTCGGGCGAGGAAGACAGAGCAGCGGGCGCGGGTCGGTTCTTCGGGTATCTTGCGAGTTCGCCTCAGCCAGCGTACGGCCCGTAATTTTATTTTTTTAATTATAAGTACAGTTGGTGCTCAGTTGGTGCTCATCTGATCACGAGAGTATAGTTGGCGACCCTCAAGTGTTTATGTATCACTAATTACAAGTATCATGATACCGCTGAGGAGGATTGATAAAACTATAGATTGAAACCAAGCTGAGGCACAAGCAAGATTGAAGGCAACAAGTAGACAAGAGTGATATGAACCAAGACATCTCAATCATACAATATGAACTTGAAGAAAGTTGTGAAAAATGTTGTTCAAATTACCACAAGATAATGTCAAGTTCTATTAAAGTTGAACTCAAGTTGTAATTAATTTCACATTAAGAAGAATCAAGTCTTCATATATGTAACAAGGGATTCAAGATACTTCAAATGTGACGCCATTTATTCTTAGATGGTTACAAATTTACGATAGATGACTAAAATCTAGATTTCTGATGTTTTATTAATGTATTTTAAGTTTTAAGATTTTTTATTTATTTTTAGATTACATTTACATAATAACTAATTATGGTCATGAAGTATGAAGATTAAAAACTCTTCAAATGACTTATGGAAGGTTAAGGGTTTCATTTTGAGGCTATATAAAGCCGTTATATTTGTAAAGGAGAATTAAAAATGTAGTAAAAAGAGCATTTGTGTTTTTATTTAGCCAATGACTAAGTTTTTTTTTTTTTTTGTAATTCTATGCAGTTTAAGCTACATGTTTAGAATCATTCAAGCGTGACATGATCAATGTTGCTTGTGAAGTGATTTGAATCTCAAACTTGTAATCTGAATTTTACTTTCTTTTGGAGTGATTCCTTATCATTAGGGCTAAATATTCTTACCTTTCTTTTAGCTAAGGGCTAAGTTTCTTTTCAATTATATGTAGTTTAGGTTGCATTTTAGAATCATTCAAGCTTGACATGATTGATCTTGCTTGTGGAGTGATTCGAATCTCAAACAAGTGTTCTTGCCTTAGATGTTCAATCAACAAGATAATCCGCTTCCTTATCAAAGAATGCCAAAAATAAGCTTGATAAGACAGAGCACGACCCCAAGACTTAACCTTAAAAGTCGAGGATCTGGTATGAGTTTTAGCATATGGCTCTGGAGTTAAGTTCATTTATATGAAATATGAATGTTCGCCAAAGAAATGACTACTCACAAAAATCATGTTTACTCTTGTTGAACAAAAAATTTTCCAAAATGTACTATAAAGGAGAGACATGGTGTCACCTTTCAACCATTCCTAGGCCTTATGGCCTAAGTGAGCTACTATGTAACACATACGTGTATCGCAGCATGGCAAGCTTTACAAGACGAGTGTCTTGGGCATTTTCCTTTGAAAATAAGTTTTATGAGAATAGTATCAAATGGTATTGGAGCTATGACATTGCGCCCCAACTCCTATGTCAAAGGTTGATATGTAGACCTAATACCCAATACGGTTTCTGTAAATGGCTCGACATGGAAACAAGAGAGTCATGTCTCGATAAAAATCAGATGTTCAAGATGTCTCGATGATATAGTTGATTCATGAAGTCAATGTCAATAAGTGTTTTTGAGTGAGTAGCAAGGCTGGTGACATCACTTGGGATGACATCATGATGTATGAGCTGTGTTGTTGGGAACCTAGATGACAATATGATGACGAGATGAGATGCAGCATTACACATGAGAGACATTGGTCTTAGAGGCAAAGTCGAGCCAAAGGACTTGACCTAGGGACGAGACAAGTTGATTAGAGTTGTAGACAATTGAACATGCACGCACGAGTGACATGTGTGGCTGAACAAATTTAGATTCCGCATGACTTATGCTTGATTGGCAAATAAAAACTTCGCTTAAGGCCCAACGAAACCACAAAATCGAGTAAAAAAATGTAAAGGAGGCTTGAGTTTTCCTTAAGACTTATGATAAGCATGTCAAGATGAAGACACCACATGATTGAAAATGTACAATCATGATACATGGCATGTGCCTCGTATAAGATCGAACAGGGAATTTGAAATTTCTTGACAGGTTTCCTTTTCTCTCATGTTTGGTGGTCCAATTTTCTTTTCGCTTCAACCATTTTACCCCATGTAAGACTTTTTAGTTTAACTGGACATTTTTTTTTTCTTAGTCTTTGTGTTTGTTCTTAGGGTCTAATTTCACTCCTAACAATAAAAAGAAAATTAGAATTAGAATTTTAATATGAAAACTACGCTATATTCTTCAAGTATTCTTCATGGAAATAGATCGAAAATTAGAGGCTAAGTTTGAATGATATTCCGGAGAAAGGTGAGTAGAAACATCCCACGAAGAATGGAATTAAAGAAAGACAATAAACATATGGCATGGGTGTGGTATTCAAAGTAAACAACACTTTAGGCCAATTATGAATGATGTGGTTTAGTTTCATAAAACATGTTGCCTCACCAATTACTTCAATTCTCTAGAAATATTAGGCTGAGTGTTAGTATTTGGAGTATTGTGGCCTAACATGATGTTGTCTACACCCGGCTATGTCCCACTATTCATAACTTGGTCAATGCAAGACTACAAAAACTAATGGAAGAGGCCAAATAACTTAGTACCCTATGGGGTGAGTTAATTTAATTTGATGACTTTTTTAGCTAAAAATGATACTCCATTGATGTGTTTAGCTAAAAAAAGAGGTAATTTAACTAAAAAAATTACCATAAACTTTTCTTTTTCTGTTGCAGTGAGTCTAATACTAGGGTAGGTGATTCCTTTCTATCAATTACCGAATCTTAATCTAGAAGCAATAATGACAGTCAAGACCCATACTTCTTTTTTGGCAGAGCCGCGATAAAATCTATGGAAACACTTTTTCATGGTGTTTGTGGTACACGATTTGGCACGATTATGCATATAAAAATTTTTATACGGTTATATTTTGTCCATTACCTCCGGAAAACTAAAGCAACTTCAATCATAGTGCACAAAACTTGTTACATAAGAGAAAAAGAAATAATAAGAATAATAATGCACATAATAAAAGTTGGTGGACCTGTGTTTGTCAAATGTATATAAAAATAGTAATAAATGAAGTCCATTTTTCAAAAGCGTGTTTGTTGCATTGAAGACGTTTCTTTAATTATGCCAATTGACAATTAAACCATATTTCATATTCTCAACCATTTATTAGGGAGGTTTGTTGGTTAGCTTCATTCAACTATTTTATTTCTCCCTTCCAAAATCCACCAAAATCAATTTTATTCTAATTTTTAAACTTTAAATTACTAATTTAATTCTTCCACTCTCTCAATTTAATAACAATTAATATTCAATTTCATATCTAACAGTAAACTAATTAAGTTTAGAAACTTATAAAATATTTTCAAGTTTCTCTCTACGAAAAGATTTTCGTAGAAGATTGCATTTAAGAGGTAAGAAAAACGAGTTGTTTATTAAAGCTATAAGACTCTAAGAAATGGGCGATGAATTTGAACTTAAATTTCCAATTTGGTACCTACATCCATAATTGCAAACAAATAATGTGACTAGCAAACTTTAATAAATAAATAACTTAAGGATTACTATTCTTATTTACTATTTCTTAATTTTCCAAAGCCTTTTCCAAATTGTGTACAACTTTTATTTATTTATTTATTTATTTATTTATTTATTTATTTATTTATTTATTTATTAAACCCAATATCAAAATTCATGAATCTAACTAAACCCATGAAAAGTAAAGTCATAAGTAGAAATTGAAATCGTCTTATAACTAACATGTTTGTCTAAGCTAATACATGACCTTAGTTAATGGGAAAGAAACTATTTTAAAGCAATATCCATCACATTAGAAGTCGTCTCTTTCCTTTACTTGAAAAAAGTTTAAAAGTTGGAAAAATAATGAGTGTTTAAAAATCCCCCTACTCCTAAAGTCATGAAATGTAAACATATACCATATGTATTACGATTGTTGGTGGTGTAGTACTTCTCTATGCACGATTCTTGCTCATGGACTCAATATATGAGTTTGTTAATGCACCCTTAGCCTAATTGGTAGAGTATATAACTTGTAACAAAAAGAAAACTATTTTCTCCATATCCCAAAACTCACCACATGATTTCTCCTTGGAGCGTAGTCAATCGTCTTTTTACAGAACAACCTCTCGAGTCTTACGTAGACTCGGTCCGTGAAGAAAAAATCATCTTGGGAAGAGGCCATTATAGTAAGTCGATTTTTTAATCTCTTTTTACGTCTATTTATCACAATTTCGTTACAATCCTCTTAACTTAGCATTAGAAAAAATTACCAAAATCCATTGATATGTTCTAAGAAATTCAGTCACAAATATTTGTAAAAAGGGGATGAGAAGTAAAAATTAGCCTCGCTTCTAAATCTCAGGCTAAGAAACTGAAGATAATTTTGAACCTCAATCTCGCTGCCAGATCACCAAAGCCACAGGTCCGTGACCGAACAAAGCCAGGTTCTAGAGCCCAACTCAAACGTGCGTCTAGCTAGACCGATCCCGATCTCGGTCCAACAACATTTACAACTAAGTTTATTCATGTAACATCTGAGTCTCGATGAGAATTAATTACTAGATTTTTCTTTTTAAATTCGAATTCCATTTTATCAAGGATATTATATGCCATATTTTAATATGATGTAGAAGAAAAAAATGCTTACAAAAATGTTACAGTAACCAAAGAAAAATAAAAAAAAATAGTAAAAAAAATTAGAAAAATGAATCAAAGTGAACCTCGAGAACAAATGGTTATTATGATCTCTTTTCCGAACGAGGGGTTTGGATCATCCAAATCCATAAAAACAAAAAACGAAGAAGATTAAGAGGTATGAGTTTTAAGTTTTTAGTTTCAGTTTTCCTCCGAATTTGAGAGATTTTTTTTTGGAATTAAGATTTTTAATACAGAACAAAAGTTGAAGTTGAATCAGATCAGAAGGCAAAGTTCTTCTGACTATTAAGAACGATAAATTCACGTATTTTAATTTTATTTCTATTTTGAATATGATTATTTCTCTATCACATTTAACAAAATGGAATAAAAATAATTTTGATGGAAACATGGATTAAAACTCTATCATTTTGGTTAGTTTTGGTGAATGAACCAATTTAACTCTAGTTATGTAAGAAAAGATACAAAAATTTAAATAAATTAGAATGAAATGGCAAAACTAGTTGGATTCTAGAAATTGTATGCATAGGCGGCTAAGGAGAAGACACATGTTAGGTATAGAAGCGGTGAGTGCGTCCAGATGATCGTAGGACGTTTGTCATGTTTTGAGTTATGCAATGCATCTAATAACAAGCAATAATGCGCGTCAAGAAAATCCAACTTGACTTGACAACCAAAGCACGACCTGATGTAGAAAACTGTGACCGAATTGATTGCTTGACACTATCTGATTCAGACGCGCCTGTTTGTGCGCACCATGTGTCGCATAAGGAGCACTCGTCTCCTTCCCAAGCGTGTGTGAGGTGATATTTTTTTGTTCGTTCGATCTCTATTCAACTATTTTTCATTCCAATTTTGATACTCGCCATACTATGACTTGAATTAAGACCGGCAAAGAAATTTAAGGAAATATGGAGCTCCTAACATATGAAAAAGTTAGCTCAGGAAGGTACACATCATCCATGTAAGTAGACACTCAGACCTTTTCAAGCAATACTTGTACGGAACGCTAAAACTTGCTAGCATGCGAGAATTTCTTACCTTAGGTCACGAGAATATATATATTCAGGACTTTAGAAGGCCAATATTGGGTGGGAATGTATTGTATATATGTTATGGAAAATTACTGATATGCCTCTAGGATGAGATTTCAAGATGAATGTTGTTTTAAATGCTTTCCGTTGTGTTAGAAAGGAGGATGAGCTATTGTGATCAATGCTTCAAATGATTGATGAGATGTTATCTCCCCGTTGAGTTTGCATGTATGTTTAGTTTATGATTTTGGTGCTTTAGGTGATTAATAGGATTATCTCACCAATAAGCTTGCACGAATGTTTTGATTATAAATACTATGTTCTAGGTGATGATATGATAATCTCCCCAACAAACCATGCGCAAGAGAACCAAGTTAAAAATAGGGCGCTAGAGCTAGAGCGGTTTCTAGTAAGCCAATCACCTAAAGATAGGGAGCAGTGACAAAAGGTGTAAACCTATGTCTACCCAGAAATTAGGTTAGCTACGAGGAGTTAATCCTAAATGTCCTAGAAATGAGAGACGAGAATTAAACTGCCCAGACGTTCTAAAGAATCTAGTTGACCTGGATAAGGTAGCTCACCTGGATATTAAACTACATTCAAGAATCTAGTTGATCTAGAGAATTAAACTACATTCAAGAATGAATAAGGTAGCTCACCTGGATATTAGTAATATGAACGGTCACTCTAGTATTAGTACAATCAAGTTAGGTCTTGGCCGGTCAGGATAGTGCATAAAAATGTCTAAACTGCCCAAACCTTATTGAAGTGACCCAGGGTCTCCTGAACATGGCCTCTGTGCTATAAACCCATCCTGAGAGGAGCGTGAGACCACGAGATTGATATAATAGGTAGTCGACACACGGGCATCGATCCCCCAAAACTTAGACTTTATGATCTTTTGGGATGTGCTAGGTAACCGACCATATCGAGACCGTGACCCATGCACGCACCACTGTTTCATGTCCCACGACCAATCTCCACACTTAACCTGACTAGGTGACATTACCCATTTGAGCTAAACATTTGAATTAATTGATGTCATTAGGTGAATTAAGTTCTTTAATACGTCCTAACTCGATGTTAGAAAACTACGTAAATGGAGCTGGATTTCGAAGAGCTGGTCCAAGCTAACATCAAGGATAATTATTGACTCCGACTTACGCCAACCAAATAAGTGGTCTTATTGTTGAAATGCCTTCGAACTTGGCTAGATGACTTGCATGAAATATGAGTGACACATACCTTATGGCAAATTTACATGTCACATTCTAATGCTCGGTTTATGTAATGCTTACTATGATTATATGATGATATGAGTATTGTGTAATGTATATACTTTCAGTATGTTATGTCATTTATATTATGATATCATGTTCATATTATGCCTTGGAGACATCTTTGAGTCATGCATGATACTAGTGAAAGTGATGTCACGTATATGTATGCATGTTTTATAGAAAAGTGCATCATAACCATGTATTATATTTTTGAATTATGAGACCTCATGTATGTTGTATGTCATAAGTATGGGAGAGTTCTCTACTATGTCTTGTACAAACGCATATACAATGATATGATACACATTCCTTTCCTTCCATTGGTTTCTGGCAACGTGAGTGTGTGCTAGCTCCTAACTAGTTCTAGGGGTATGTATATGAGCTTGCCATGTGAGTTCCTGTGCGCATGCATGAACCGTGTATAGAAAAATACTACACAATAAACATTTCCATAAGATAAAATAGAGCCCAAAAAACAACCATGAAAAATAGGTCCCACACTAAACCATGATTGCAGGTGATTTCATTTTTCAACCCCAATAGTTAGACTATTTACTAAGTATTTTTAAATATTCATACCATGTTTTCTATTTTCCAGGTAAAGGTAAGATACTAATGTACGAATGATGACGTTGCTATGGAAGTCATGAAAATAATGTTAGGATAGTTGTAGTCATAAGTTAAGTTAAAGCGATGCTTTTCGATTAAGTATTTGTTTTATGTTACTTTTCAATTTTAAATGAATTTTGCGAAGGTTGACAACGTTTAAACTAAATTATTTTAAATAATTTGTTTTACACTTAGTAGTCCAGACATGCATGTAGTGGTGATCTTATTTTAAATAAAAAAGTAGGGTTGTTACATAACGGGAGAAATAATCCATTGCTACATGAGCATGCAAAATGCATAAGGTCCCATCACTTAAATGCTCAATTGGGTAATACTGACGTATATAAAATTTTCACACATTTTATAACTTTACCCTTTAATGAGATGTGAACCAGTAGACATTTCAAGTTCATGGTATCTCGTATAGCATACACAATCTTTACAAACGACACCAATGATGTGACGAGTATTTTTTTTTTTTTTTTCCTTGAGTTCAATAAATATATATTTAATTTTTAAAAGACTTTTAAATTATAATCTCATTTTAAGTTATCTTTCAATTTAATCAACTTGTTCATAAAAAAATAAAAAATAAAAAATAATTAAAAAAAAAACTTAATTTTATTTATGTAATATTTGAATTTTGTAAAATGGGAACACATTAAAATATTAATATAAAATATGTGTGATTACTACATGTCGGCATCCGTCCCTCAATCCAAAGAAAATTAGTTTAAGAGGAGAAGGAGTGGGTGTAGGGTTAAGGTCGGCACCGCAGCCTCTGGTGTTTGAAAAGTTTAAAATAATTGGATCACTTGGTTACCAACTTGCCTTTCTCTCTTCGGTTTTTCTCACCTTTCACATTAGCATATTTAATGCAATTTTAAAACAATTTTAAAACAATTTTCAAATGATGTCATTATGATGTATCACATTTTTTTCTTTCTTTGCGTCTCTATCTTATATTATTTGCTTGGATTACTTAATTTGAATATTTAAAACAAAAACAACATAATTATAAACAAATCGAAATCTAGTAAAGCCGGTATTGTTCAAGTTTATTACAAGCATGGAATGAGTTTAGGATAAAAATTTTATACAAGACATAAAATATCCAAAAAAATACACAAACGTAACTGTTGCCTCAGACAAATCTCCTCTCTGACCACCACGTAGCTCCCGAACGCCCTCCCACCTCTACCTACATCCAACAAAAACCTAAAAGAGAAAATTTAAAATGAGATAGGTATAAAATGATCAATAAGTAACATACTTGTAGGCTCTCATCGCATCCAATTTATGATATGTTTCCATGGGTTTTGCTCTAGAATTTAGAAAATTCGAGCCTAATTCTACAACTTGAGCTTCTAAAAAGACTTTGAAGTTTCGAGAGGTTCTCTAACATGTCACAGACTCTACCAGGGCCTAGAAGTTTTTTCACCGAGTTCAAGTGTCGTGGATCTGCTGGACGACGTATCTCATCTCTAGGGTGAACTAACTTTTATGTTCTTTATATTTAGTCAACTTGCATAGCAACAACAGTGAATGACCGATATCCTGGGTGGAGTGACTATGTCCATTTTCAATAGATAAAGACATTTGGTTGTCTTGACACACTATAATATCTAGCCAAAGCCTCATTCAACGATATTGCCCTTGTGCTCCTTCGCTTGGCAAGGAGCTAAAGGACTAATCGAGGCTGTTGCTAACATTAAGGGCGTACCATATGAGATAGGAGGTGGAGACTTAAGTGATACCGTAAATACTTGTCATGAATGTTCACTAGCTTCTTAAGGGCATCTAGGCAGTTTAAATCTCATCTCAAATTTTAAGGCCATTTGAGGCTAGCTCCTCATGACTAATCTAATTTTTAAGCACGAAGTTCTAGACCTTTGATTGTCGTTCCCAATCCTAGAGTGCTTGGTCAACTCAAAACATACTGACCTAGGTCAACGTGAAACTGCTTTAGCTCTAGGACCTTGATTTAACTTGATTCACTCATTCATGCTTTGTTAGGGAGATAACCCTATCAATTACCTAGAATACAAAATTCATAATATAAACATTTATGCAAGCTCAACACGGAGATAACATTCATCAATCACCAGAAGCATAGATAACAATATCTCATTAGAAACAGCATGCATCATATATTCTCATCCTAGGGTCACAGATCACAATGTCTCATTCTCCAAAATTTTTCTTCTAAAGTCCTAATCATGCATATGCTAATCACTTAATGCAAGGAAGGCTCGCATGCTAACATGTCCTAGATTCCTAATAAGTATTACTTGAAGAAAGCTTACTTGGCTACTTACTTGGGTGATGTATGTCTTTCCAAATCCGTTTTTCTACATGTTAGGATTCTTAATTTTGTAAATTTCTTTGCTAGGTCTTGTTTAAGTTAAATGAATGTCATTATTGAAATGGAGATGAAAAAAATAGAGAATGGGAGTTGAAACGGGTAAATAATTTCACCTCACACGCCATCAGGCGAGCAGATGGAATGAGGTCCACGCGCGAGTACCCATGTCATCAGGGAGGGTAGGCACACTCTTGCCTTGACACCTGGTGCGCTGGGATTGGGTACTTCAGCCTCCTATTCTTTGGTTGGAACCGCGCTGGTTGTAAGTCCATGGTTTTTCCTCGTGTCTAATATGTGTCCCTATTGTTGTACGACACGTGTCGTCTCTAGCACCCTGCGTGTGTCCTCTCTAACGTTTGTCACTCGACTTTTCTGTAAATGACTTTTCAAAATTCAATCCAAATGCAAAACTAATATTGTTTATTTAGCCTAAAAAATAATGTTATTTTGCTTAAATATTTCTATGTAGATGGAAGATTACTTTTACTTAATTCTTTTATTAAATAATAACTAAAAAGTTATTTTATTTTAAAAAAATTAAATTAAAATAAAGATAATAGTATCACTTCTTGGGGGAATTTTTGACTATTATTATAAATTGATAAACAAAAAAAATATTCATAATTAGATTAAAAAATAATAAGCATGCAAATAAACTTATAGATTAAAAAGAATAACAATACTAAATGATAAATTAACGTGTAAGAATTATTTGAAGATGGATAGTTGTATTAAAAAAATTCTAAAAATTGATAAAAAAAAAAAAAAAAGTTTAAATTTTAGAAAAGGAGGTGAGCAAAACCAGAAAAAGGGGAAATAAACCCTATATTCCCCACTTTGGCTTCTTCTTTATCCTTCCAAACCCGCAACACAGAACCAAGCCGAGAATGCCTGCAGCCGAAACCTATAAGCCTCAGCTCAACCTACACACTTGGCCCAATCTACAAACTCAGCCTGAGAACCCAAAGCCCAACCTATACGCCTCCGCCCAACCTATACACCCACCCACCCCACCTACAACACCCAACCTGAAACGGCCCAAAGCCCACGCCTCAACACCCCAGTACCCGTGTTGCAACCCGAAGCCACCTGCACATGTGTCGGCCTCTTACTGGACCATGTGGCACACCTGCAGCGAAATCACCCCCTCGGCTCAGTTGGCTTAAACGGCTCGGCTCGGCTCGACTCCACGGCTCAGAACTCGCTCCTTCGGCTCGATAAAGGAAAAGTTAGTTAGTCAATTTCCACCGTTCCAACCAACCCCAAGCTCGATTTGACCTTGTTTAAGGAAAATAAGGTCAATATAAGAGTAAATTTCTCAATTTAAATTTGATTGAGTTAAGAATTCTTAAATTACTAACGAAACCGGATGGATATTCTAATAGGAAATGACGACCGACGATAATTGGAGCAATTTCATGGAAGGAGCGCGAACATACTCAAATTAGGAAAAAAGCTGGCTAAGACCAACCAACTAAGTGGTCTCATTTGGTTATAATTGTGTGTTGTATGATGACACGTGCTCATCGCTTTGCACATCTCATAAGCCCATATATGCGCAAACTGTTATGGACTGATATGTATATGTTATGATATATGATTGTTATGTTGTATTTAGTGTATTGATATGTTTATGATATGATATGTTGAAGACATGCTTGAGATATGTTATGTGACTATTATGATATATGATATGTACATGATGAGAATTTTTATGTATGGAAGCATGAAAATGTTATGATATCACATTATGCGTGTAATATGAATGATATGATATGATTGACATGACACACAGTAAAAGATATGATAAAATATGTGAGAAATGATATGATATGAAGAAAATGCTAGTGGGGTTGTATTATATGATGATGAAAATGGACAAATGTTGGGACCTCATGCATTATTTTGTGCTCATGCATCGGGGGATACCCCTTCTCCTTCACGATAGTACGGATGCGTATGGTACAAGGCAGGAAACGATCATTATGTTTATCATAATGCTTCCCTGACGGTCGCTATTCCTAACGAGTGTCTGGCATCAACAACTACTAGAGAATACTCGCCCGACCAGAAAGGTGTCGAAGAGGTGTGTGAGCTGAGTGGTGAGTCTATACTCGCACATGTGGACTGTGTGTAGAGAAATTAAGTACACATCGAATTGCCTATTTAGGATAGCGAAAATAGACTCTTATGATAAGTCTCATTCATGAAATTATATATTATTGCATTTAACCCTAATAGGGGTGTCACTTATGGAGTATTTCTTATAATACTCAAGTCATGTGCTACTTTCATTTTTCAAGCAAAGGCAATGCTCCCTTGTACGACTGACTTGACATCGCAACTAGGAGACTATGACACATGCTTAGGGTAGTTTCGTAATTTAAATTTAGTAGACTATAGGTTAGAACATAATAGTTGTATTTTCATTTAGTAGCAATAGGTTAGTACAAGGAATTTTTACTCTAAATTAGTTTTCCTTATTTCAATTTGTATTTGTTTGTTTAAAGACCTCGTAATGACTCTAAATTTCCCTATTTAACTTAACACGTCATTACTATACATTTAATGCATAATTACTTTATTGAACTCTTTATAATTTCAACATTAATTCATAGCTCATTTATTACCTCGTGAATAAGCAAATATAAAGAAAAGAAAAGAAAAGAAAAGAAAAACAATACTGAATTAAATACCTTCTACTAATCTATATTTTATTAAATGAAATTATAAACCAACCTATCGATGCTATTAAATTTAAATACAATTCAACCTATACTAACTTCTACTATTAAATGCAAATACAATTCAACATATACTACTAAATTTTGAAATGCAAATCTATGCCATGCATTTGCCATGGTCACGGGATTTGCAATGCTTCTGTTGGTCTCATAGGGGCGCCTTGCCTTTATCTTAAAATGTAGAAGCACGAGGCTTGAATATTTTAAGAATACTCAGTAAGAGACCCCCTATCAGGTTATGCAACAAGAATATGCAAATACAATGACGGGGCCTACCATATCAGTCTAATATTGTAAGGATTCAGATTTTATTTTTTTAGATTTTATGTTTGAGATTTTATTTTTGTTGCAAAAAATGAAAAGATATTATGTTATGCATTTATTCTTGCTAGAAAAGGTGCGCGATTTTCGACAAGAAAATTATTACCTTAATGGAAATGTTATGAGACCCTTATATTCCTATGTTCAACCCTTCTCTTTCCTTAAAAACGATTTTTGTCTCCAAACTCCCTTCTGTGTCTGAGAGAATGGGAACTGTTGTTGTTCTTTCATGACTAGCTAGGGCTTTACCCTTCCGTAATGTAAATGTGTTGAGGCAACTAGCGGAGCCGATGCGAGGATCGGTGGGATGCCGTAGCTTTAAGAGAGAGGGGCGGAGTCTTCACCTATGCCTTCCCTTCTTTCATTGAACTAGGTCAAGCTACTTGCTTCTCTCGAACCTCGGTAAAGCATACATACATACCCGACAACACAGCCAGCAAGACCAACCAACCAAAGAAAGGGGGCTCGATCCATTCTTCAGTTTGATTAGAAAGGCTCAGGGGTTTTTGGCAACAAACAAACGACTTTCACCGAGAGTGTTCGAAAGGAAATTGTGTGGGTTGGTTTGCTGGTTTGTCAATGAGTTCTCAGAATCAGTGGGGTTGCTAATCCGGAGGGAGAATCGAGTGGAAGTAAGCATCGACATAGGGATCGTTGCGTCGAAGAAGGTAGACGGTCGGAATCGAAGAAGAGGACGCTATGTGACTGTCGTAGGAAACGGAGAAGACTGTGTAGTCGTCGGCGGCAGTGCATCTTCGATTAGGGTTTTCAAGGTCTTCCGGGTAAGAAAGATGAAGGAATCGAGTCGGGTTACTTTGGTCTCTAACCTAGCTAACAGACGAATGCGGGCTGCGCTCATTTTGGCCCAATACGAACCCAACAAACGCGTGTATTTGGCTTCGCACGCGTACCTCGTGCCAACTTTGTGTTACAATCGCACTCTTAATGGCAGCGGACTTGCGATTGTGCAGCACTCACTTTCCAACGACAAGTGAGCTAAGCCAATTCGTTCTTACGTCGCCTACGGCCAAGCGACGTATGCTCGAGCCTCTGGCCTCGGTTTAAGAAGAAGGTTTTAGAAAACGAGGGTAGAGAGAGATTTTGGAAAGAGAAATTTTGAAAGAGACATTATATAAGCAAGCAAGAGAGTAACAACAACGGCTCACAGTATATAACCTTTGGTTGGGAGAAGTTGACAACTAGTCATATCCCCCTATAGTACATTCTGAGGCATTTCATGTCTAGCAGACATAGACATGATTTTTCCAAAACGTCATACTTTCTAGAAATACAAAAGTAAAATACTAAAACATGGAAAGACATAAAGGGTTTGGCTTGTCATGGGCATGCGGCCATGGGCAACACGCCTTGGACGAGCATGACCGTGACATCCTCCCCCACCTAATTAGTTGACGTCTCTGTCAACCGACTACTTTCAAACCTGGCGATGTGGGTGGCGGCGAAGTCCAGATCTTCGGCGCGTTCCCAGTTGGTTTCCTCCGTAGGGAGATTCTTCCATTTGACAAGGAATTCACGAATCTTCCGTACAAGTCTTCCTATCTTCCTAACCCTGTCGGCTAGGATCTCCTCTATTTCTTTGGTGTCTCTTTGTTTCAGATCGATGCTTAGTCTAGTGATTACATTTCGTTGGTCGTCATCTGGGTCAGGGTGATAGGGCTTCAAGTTGCTCACATGAATTACTGGGTGGATTTTCATCCATGTGGGTAGCACAACTTTGTAAAAGGTAGCCCCGATCTTTTTAAGGACTTCAATCGGGCCTTCATATTTTTGAACTAGTCTCTGGTCCTTTCGGCTGCGAAATCTGATATGTTCTGGTCTCAACTTGATGAGTACTTGGTCTCCTTCTCGGAATTGGAAGGGGCGACGCTTCTTGTCCACCCACTTCTTCATATGCTTGGAAGCTTTCTCCAAATATGCCCGGGCTATATCTGTTGTCTGCTTCCATTCTCTTGTGAACCTTTGAGCTCGAGAATTTTTTCCTGCATAAGGATGATCAATAATATGGGGCAAGGTCGGCTGTCGTCCACTTACAATTTCGAAGGGGCTCTTTCCCGTAGACGAACTCGTTTGACAATTGAAACAGTATTGGGCGACATCTAGCAGTTGTATCCAGTTCTTCTGGCGAGCGTCGATGAAGTGACGTAAGTATTCTTCGAGCAAGCAGTTGAACCGTTCCATCTGTCCATCGATAGCTCGAGGAGATGTTTAAAGTCGTTCCCAAGAAGACGAATAACTCAGTCCAGAATGTGCCAATGAATCTACCATCCCTATCGCTGATGATGCTCGACAGAATGCCCCATAACTTTACAATGTGTTTGAAAAATAGTTGGGCTGTTAGTTCAGTCGAATAATTTAGGAGTGGGGACGAACGTCGCGTATTTCAAAAATCGGTCTACGATAACTAAGATGGCGTCATATTCCCCGACTTTTGAGAGGTGTGTTATGAAATCCAGAGGCACACTTTCCCAAGGCCTTGTTGGCACGGGTAGAGGTTCCAAGAGTCCCGAGGCTTTAGCTTTCTCGACTTTGTCTTGTTGGCAGATGAGGCACGTCTTGGTGTACTGCATGATGTCGTCTCGCATATTTGACCAAAAGTACCCCCTTTTGATTAGGGCATATGGTCGTTGCCACCCAGGGTGTCCGACCCATAAAGTATCATGACATTCCTGAATGAGCTCCTGCCTCAGTTCTCCTGTTCTTAGGACGTATAATCTGTTTCCTTTTGTCAGTAGAAGGTCTCCCTCGACCCAAAACTGTCGTGTCTTCCCAGCTTTGTCTAGTTTGACAACGACTTTGGCCGATGGGTCTTTATGTAAATGTTCTTTGATGATGTCGCGCATCGATCCATCGATCTTACTTGAGTGAATATGGGCTAACATGCACAGGGCCGCATATTCGCCCTTTCGACTCAGCGCGTTGGCTACTTGGTTACTCTTTCCTACCTTGTGTTCAAATTTGAAGTTGAATTCAACCAACGACTCCTGCCACCGAGCTTGTTTTGTCATCAATTTTGGTTGATCGAAGAAGTGAAAAATGACGCTATTATCTGTCTTCACTACGAACTGTGATCCCAAGAGGTACTGTCTCTAGACTTGTAGGCAATGGACCACAACCAACATTTCTTTTTCGGAGACAGTGTACCTCCTTTCAGCATCATTGAGCTTTCAACTTTCATAAGCGATAGGGTGGTCTTCTTGAATAAGAACAGTAAAAGGAGAGAGGGAGAGATTTGCTGAAGACTCGATGATTATTTCTCATTCAGTTGAATTCTTTAAATAACAAATTTAATGATCAGTTGAATTCTTTAAATAACAAATTTAATCATAAAAATAGAAAATAGTGGGCACAAACTTGCACCCAAAGTTGGCCAAAATGGCGAGCAAAAATTACGCTCTTCCATTCAACGAGTAGCGTGAATTCAGAATTTTCAAGAGTAAAAAATAACTAATGAAATCTAAGAAACCATAGCTTTTATCTAACACGATACACTTCTTGCAAAAGGATGGTGTGATGGGGTCAATCCAAGATGTCTATTACATACCAGATCTCAAGACCAACATATTGAGTATGGGGCAATTCACAGAGAAAGGTTACTCGATATTCCTAAAGGACCACCTGCTACACCTGAAGGATAACTAAGAGCATTTGGTTGCTCGAGTCGAGATAGGAAGATATTGAATGTACAAATTGAACTTAAGAAGCATACGAGAAAAGTGTTTGAGAGTCGCTGCACCAACAAGTGCACTAACAGACTCAGAAATTTTCGATGATGAAGATGAACCACGACAACCCAAAATGCGAAGTTTGCGAGATTTGTACGACACAACAGATGAGGTACACCTTGTATGTCTTCTGGAAGATGCTTAAAATATCAGCTTTGAAGAGGCGGTGCGAGACACGAAGTGGCAAACTGCCATAGATGAGAAGATTAAAGCGATCCATCACAACAACACATGGGAACTGATAGAAGTACCGGAAGGAAGTCAGCCCATAGGTGTGAAGTGGGCATTTAAGAAAAAGATGAATGCTCAAGGCGAGATTGAGCGGTACAAAGTGCGACTTGTTGCGAAGGGATACAAGCAAAAGGCGGGAATCAACTATGACGAAGTGTTTGCTCCCTTGCTAGAATGGAGACAATCCGATTGATTATTTTCCAAGCAGTCCAATTCAAATGGCCGATTTTTCAAATGGATGTCAAATCAGCATTCTTGAATGATGTGTTTGAAGAAGAAGTATATCTCAAACAACCTCCTGGGTACGTGAAAATTGGAGAAGAGAAGAAGGTACTAAAACTGAAAAAGGCACTTTACGAGTTGAAACAAGCACCACGAGCATGGAATACTCGTATCGACATATACTTCAAGGAGAACAGGTACAAGCAATGTCCCCACGAACATTCACTTTATACAAAGAAGAGTGAAGGTAATGTGATACTTGTCGCTCTTTATGTCGATGACCTCATCTTCTCAGGCAACAATGATGAAATGATAGAAGAATTCAAAAACACAATGACGCGAGAATTTGAGATGACGGACTTGGGCTTGTTGAAATTTTTCCTCGATTTGGAGGTTAAATAAGGAGAAACAGGTATTTTTATATCACAGGAGAAATATGCAAAGCAAATTTTGAAGAAGTACAAGATGAAAAATTGCAACCCGATATCAACACCAATGGAACCAGATGCAAAGCTCTCAAAGTACGATGAAGGAGAATGAGTAGATGCAAAAAGGTACCGAAGCCTGGTGGGAAGCCTTCGTTATCTTACATGCACAAGGCCAAATCTTTTATTAAGTGTCGACATAATAAGCTAGTTCATGGAGGAGCCAATTTATTCACATTGGAAGGCGTTGAAGCGAGTCCTAGGATATGTCCAAGGAACATTGTCACTTGGGTTATTCTACTCAAGAACAGAAGATTACAAGTTAGTTGGTTACTCTGACAGTGATTGGTGCGGAGACATAGACGATCGGAAAAGTACACCGGGTTATGTATTCTTCATGGGCAACACAGCATTTACTTGGCTTTCAAAGAAACAACCGATCGTGACACTCTCGACGTGTGAAGCTGAGTATGTGGCATCATCTTGGTGTGTGTGCCACGCAATATGGCTTAGAAATTTGTTGAGTGAGATGGAGCTAAAGCAACGAGGTGCAAGCGTAATACAAGTTGACAACAAATCACCAATTGAGTTGGCCAAGAAATCCAGTGAACCATAAAAGAAGCAACACATTGACGTTCGATTTCATTTTATCCGAGATCATGTGAAGGAAGGAAATGTGGAATTGCTGCATGTGGCAAGTTAGGATCAAGTTGCGGACATCTTTACAAAACCGCTACCCAAAATACTCTTCGACAAATACAAGAAGATGATTGGCATAACAGATGGTAGGAGCATTTAAGTTTATGGGGAGTTTTGTTGGAAATAAAGAGAAAAAAAAAAAAAAAGAAAAAAGAAAGAAAGAAGCAGTTATTAATTTTTGTTTTGAAATTTGAAAAAAAAAAAAAAAAAAAAAAGAAAGAAAGAAGCAGTTATTAATTTTTGTTTTGAAATTTAGTCAAAAGCCAATCGCATTTTAGTAACGCAGTGGTTTATGGATGAGAAAACGGTCATAGTTATGGTCAATTTTAGCCTTAGGAAAACTTATAAATAGGCTTTACTTCTGATAGCATAGCAAAAAAACAGCAGAGCAGAAAAAGAGTAAGAATTAAAGTACAGTGTAATAGAAAACACTTTTGAGAATTCTTTGTCTCCTTGTCTCTCCCCTCTCGACACCCCTTCACAGTTTCATGAGAGTTATCTAAACGAGTTAGTTTCAGAGCGAACGTTTATTTTCTACAAGTTAGTATCAGAGCGGCTTTTAATTTCAACAAATTGGTATCAGAGCGAATTTTAATTCTACGCTTTTGCCTACTTGTCACTACCCGATTTTCGAGGCTTCGAAAAACCGAACCGTGACTAAAAAGATGAAGTCGAAAACAAACAAAAGAAATGAAAAGTGAAGTAAAAGGTAAAAATACCATTTAATTAAAACAAAATAGAGAAAAGTTTTGTTTCAAATTAATAAAAACGAATTACAAATACAAAATTAAAATCAAATATTTCCAACCAGAAATAAAATTATGAAGAAAAATACAAAAGACTCCAAGAGACCGACAAGGGACTGACGCTCCGGAACGACCCCCTCTGTGACTGCACAGCTCTCGAACGCTCCTCCACCTCGACCGACACCTGACAAAAAGGTAGAAAGGAATGAGTATAAAAATTATACTCAGTAAGCCACCTACTTGTAGGCTCTCTTCGCATCTTAATTTGACAGGTTCCCACGATTTCCTAAATCAGTTCTGGGACATCTAGTTCTAATCTCAGTCCCTTGGAGGTTTCCCCTTGGGTTTCACCGGTTCATCGTCCTTTCATTAAACATCTAGAGGTTCCTTACGCCAAGCTAATATGGTCGGTATCTCTCTATGAGGTGCTACCTCTACATGGCTATCTGGGACTACATGGTATCTAGCCTAGGGGTGTGCTGAATACCCCTACGCCCATATAGTCCTCCTATGGGAGGCGCGACCTAACCCGTTCCCATGCAGCTAATGGGCTGTACGACGTGGGGACACATTTCCCATGCGAAATGGCTAATAGCAGTAAGGACTGATCAGGGACCCTTGGTCCTCCCACGAAGCTATAGATACCGTTCTCACGCTAGCAATCTATGAACACTCTGAGGTACCTTGTTGCCGTGGTAAACCGCTAAGTTCCTAGGGGAAAATTAAGTCTGGCTAGAGTGACATATAGCTCCTAACAGTAATCCCCTAAGCTTATCATGGAAATGGGCCCTAACAATTAACAGGGTGTGCATGCAACCGTCTTCTAACATCATAATATACAATTCATGCAAACTAGTCATACTGGCTCAACGAGGCGATGACCTCCATCAAGCACCCAGAGCATGAAGTTCGCGCTCAATGGGGTGAATTCGTCCATCAAGCACCCGAAACACGGCATACACAATTCCAATATAAATTAAACGCATGCATACATACGGCGGAAGCTTAAAGCATACAACAACACTCATGTAATTCACCCAATACAATCATAACAATTAATCTGACAAACAATTTATATGGAGAGCTAATCTGAAGCAAAACCACTAGCATGCATGCAATCCAAGCGAATCCTACAAGTATTTCTTCCTAAATACCGGGTGGTGACTTACCTGGTTGACGCATGCCCTTTTTGCTAGCGTTTCTTTGCCTGTGAGGTGTTAAAAAATACTAATTTCTCTAAATTAGGTCCCTATTCACGTAAAAACAGTATTAGAACTGGAACCGGGCCCAAACTGATGGTCCACGGGCGCTCACCCGCCGGCAATGCGCTGGGAGTGCGAGGTCACGCGCGCGGGAAGGCGCCAGTCGCAGGCCGCATGCGCGCCTACCACGCGCGCTCGCTTTCACGCAGTCGTGGGTCGCCCGATCCGGTCTGGCTTGGCTCGGCTCGCAGTTGCGGTTCGGCCTGGCTTGCAGGCGACACGTATCATCGCCTCGCTGGAGCTGCGTTGCTCCAGCCGACGGTCGACGCGTGTCCGGCGCCTGTCGCCGCCCTCCGCCATTCGCCGGCCGACCCTTTTTTTTTTCTCTTCTCTATCCTTTGAGATCCATAACACCGTCCCTTTTTCCGATTTTCATATCTTTCGATCCGTAGATCGGATCGATATGATTCCTTCCACAAAGTTCTAGATCGTGTTACGGACTACGTCCTAGTATTTTTTTTTGTAATTTTTACTTGACTATCGGACGAGTTAAGAACGTCGGAAGTTCGCTCACCGTTCTCGAACGACTCTAAGATCTTCGCCTTCGGGTTGAGGTCTCTGCCAAACTTCTTCATAGACCGTGCGTGAGTTGTTCCTGGGTGAATTTATCAAGATTTCAAATCTTGATTCACAAAGGAAAACTGTAGATCCGTTCAAGATCTTACCTCGCGGGTTTTTCCGATTTCTTGATGGAAAATGGGAATCCAGCCACCCACATTCTCTTTTCCCTTTCAAGAAAGGCTCCTTGCATCATGGTCTTGACCGGAATAGACTCCGTCGGTAGTTTTTTATGAGTCTTCCGGCCGTTTATTCTTCCTCCTCTCTCTAGGTTGTCTCTAACCCGTTTCTCTCACTATTTCTCTTTTGCAGGACTCTTGATGGATTTCATTTGGACCCCTTAGGTGGTTGGAGGGGCAAATTTACCTATTTGCCCCTCTCTCGACTTTTCCTTTTTTTTTCTTTTTCTATTTCTATTTCTCTTTCTTCGGGTATTACACGCAGTGCGCATCCTTGCTCTAATTTTCTATAATGCCTCGTTTTTAATATGGACCAACTCGGGTCCTATTAGTTCTCGTTCTCCTACTTCGTCCAAGTACATTGGGGATCTACACCGTTTTAATTCTTCAAACGGTGCCATCCCAATTTTTGCTTGGAAACTATTATTGTACGAGAATTCCATTTAATGTACTTTGGTGTCCCAACTTCCCGTGAAATCCATAACACATGCCCGAAGCATGTCTTCTAAGATTTTGTTCAACCGTTCCGTTTGACCATCATTTTGTGGGTGGAGGGCAGTGCTAAAGTCGAGGTAGGTACACAACGCTTTTTGGAGTCCGCGCCAAAAGGCCGACGTAAAATGTGGGTCTCGGTCCAACACTATTGATATTGGGACTCCGTGCAACCTCACGATTTCTTTCACATACAGTTGAGCCCAATTGTCTACTGTATATGTTGCTTTACCTTGTAGGAAGTGTGTCGACTTTGTCAATCGACCGACAATTACCCAAATTACCATGTAACCCTTTAGTGTTTTTTGTAAGCTTACTATGAAATCCATATCAATATTCTCCCACTTCCACTCTAGTATACTTAGAGGTTGTAGTAGTCTAGCTATTTTCTGACTACAGGCTTTTACTTGTTGGCACACTAGACAATTACTCACGTATTCTACGATATTCTTTTTCATACTTCGCCACCAGAAGTGTGGTTTTAGGTCTTGGTACATCTTCTTACCACCTAGGTGTATCGAGAAGGGTAAGTTGTGTACCTCGGTTAGGATTTCGTTCTTTATTTCACTCATAGCTGGAACACATAAACATCATTGGCATAACAGTCCATCGTCTCATAAGATAGGTACGCTCTTTTTTGTCAATTGAGTGAAAGGCGAGGCTATTCTAGCGAAGTCTTGGACAAACCTTCGATAGAAACCTACCAATCCCAAGAAACTTCGTACCTCGGGGCCGTAGTTGGGCGTTCCCATTTCGTGATGACTTCTATCTTGGTGGGATCTACTGAAATTTTGTCTTTAAACACTACGTGTCCCAAGAACGAAACATGTCATAGCCAAAAGTCACATTTGGAGAATTTGACATACAACTTGTTCTCCCTCAAGATAGTTAGGGCTTTTCTTGGTGTTCTTGATCTATTTTTGAGTATATTAGGATATCATCTATGAACAAGATCACAAACGTGTCTAGAAACTCCTTGAATATTTGGTTCATTAGTTCCATGAACACTGATAGGGCATTGGTGAGGGGCCAAATGACATCACTACAAATTCATAGTGGCCATATCTAGTTTGAAAAGCTGTTTTCCATACATATCTATCTTTAATTTTAATTGGTGGTATCTTGATCGAAAATCTATTTTCGAAAATATTGTTCTCTCTAAGTTGGTCGAATAGGTTCTCAATCCATATTGAAATACTCTATAAGTGGTGCAGCGAAGCAGAAGCCGCCAATAACGCATGCTACACATATGTAGAGCAAAGAGATAAAGTCTTAAAGGAAAGCTTTACAAGCTAATTTTTTATGTTTACCCATTTTTTCACATAATTTCTTTCTGATGTATTCAACACTCGAAACTCAGCACAATCGGTATTCAAAGGAAGTGAAGTCGAGAAAAGTGGATGAGAAGAAGAAGAAAAGGGACCAAAATCGCTACTGGACTTGCAAAAAGGGAATTCTCAAACATCATTAATTTTATAAAAACAAAATAACAAAATAAGGTAAATAAAAATTATTGCAAGTCTTAGCAATAGCATGGGTGGGATGAAATGGCAAATTAAGAAAGCTTCACGTGGTAGCCTCACTACGTGACACGTAGTTATTTGTAGTTTATTTCATCTTTATCACTTTCCCTCATTACCACCCTCCAAACAGTAACTCACAAAGGAAGATTACGATGACGATGATCGGTTTCCGCACTTGTGGGATCATCTTCAACCTGAATCCAATTCATCCGCTCCTTGCTTGTAGCACTGTTAAGGGTCATTGGCCATCTCTTCCTGCTCGCCGCTATGACAAACCAAGAACAGACGAGGAGAACCACCACCGCAGCGCTGAAAAAGGCACTGATCACAGATCCAACACAGACAGAGCTCCGTCCATGGCTGAGGAGTTCAATAGGATCGCGGATGAAAAGCACCTGAAGGAGGCCCCTGGTCGGAGCTCCGACAAACAATCTGAAACCTCGCAAAAAACTGCGTCTGACCAGAATTTAGACGACGGGCCTAATTACCGCCCTTGTAGTTGACCGACCAATAGTTTTTTTTTTTTTTTTTTTTTTTTTCTTTTTTTTCAAATCTTGTTGTATCTAGAAATAATGTGTACAAAATAAAAAAATAAAAAAACAAAAAAAGATCTCAATTCCATTCAAAATGTAATTATAGGTTCTTAATTTCTTTCCTTTCTTAATTACTTTTCATAATTTTATTTTTATCTCCAACATGGGATTCTCTATATATTAATCGAAACAAGGACAATATTTCTTAAAAACTCTTTAACACACCGCAACTAAACTTTAAAGTATTTATATTAAAAAAAAAAAAAAAAAAAAATAGAAAGTGCATTGGCCAAAGACCGAACCCACGACCTCGGTAATAGTAGTGCAGGGGCAGAAGTGCAAATGTGGAACACTCGCACGTGGTTGGGCAAAAATGCTTCATGCGGGTATCGAAGTGCAAATGGGCACTAATTTAATCCAAAGGAAATTCCAAATGAGTTGAGTGAGACTTGGGACTCAAACCAAGGGCGGCATGCGATTGAGCCAGAGACTGCTCGTGGGACGATTGTGTGTGGTTACAAGCATGTAGCTTCCACTATTCTCGCGTCAGGCACGTGAAAGAGAGTTTTGGAGATTTGACTTGCATTTCATTAATTTTTTCCTTCGATTTCAATGTTAAGTTTAATATGATTTGAATTAAGACTAGTTAATAGAGTTTTGGAGATTTGGAGCATCGAGCGAGCATGAATAGAAGTACCAAAGGCACACATAAACGAAGTAGCCATTTGAAATTCTTTCGAGGAGTACTTATAGGGATCGTTAGGTTATGCTAGCATGTAAGCATGAACGGCCTAATATAGCTAGAAAGTGCAGGTTAGGAATTATAATGAAATACAATAACAAGCATAATGTTTCTCTACAAATGTTTGATTTGGCCCTAGAAAGAGATTTTAGAATTAGAAGGAGATTTTAGAATTATACTATGATTTTTTCTATACTAGGAATTCTGACTTGAGAATAAGAACTGTACTTCAAATGATTGATTGATCCCCTCTTTGAGCATGCATGCATGATCTAAGACAAGAATAGGGTGCTAGAGCTAGGACGGTTTTACGATGACCAAGGTTATGATATTTTTAGAAATTCGAGCCCCACAAGACCGTGAAAGGTGACAAGAAAATGAAATCCTAATACTCAAAAAATCATATTAGTTTAGAAGAGCCAAAGATTTAAAATGTGAAAATGCCCTAAAAACCTAGTTAGCCTAAATGGCACCCAAGAAAGACTAAGCTTACCATGCTTATGGTAGTTGTAAACATTATTATAAGAGGTAGAACGTTCATATTTTTTCCTATTAAGATTCTTTTAGTAAGCATAACGTCTTAAAACTTTAAAAAGTGAAAGTTATGATATGTGGTTGGATTTGAGTTATACGTCTAAACATGGTGATGAGACTATTATAGGTCTTGGAGACAACAAACTTATCTAAGGAAGATTTATAAATGACATCCTAGAGAGAATGACTTCCAACCCCATATATTCGGGTACAAGATCTAACAAGGTACGTAAGGCCTAGTACTTGATTAGGAGGTACTCATGATCCAGCCTCTTGTGACCATAACTCTTGAAGCCAAGCAAGCCTCCATGTAGATCACGTAAGACAAATCACTTTATTCAGGTATGACAATCACTAAAAGGATTATGAACCTTATGAGTAGATTGTTACCAATTAGGAGTTTCGATTACTATGACATTATGAGAAATACGATCCACCAATCTTGAAAGACAAGCTATAGATATCTTGGTTGTAAATATTTTGATTAGAGTATTCAGGAATTAAGTCCAAGTTTATGGACTCTAAATGAACAAACGTCTTATGCCACTTATGAGATATAGGGTGAAGGACATTCCTTATGAAGGATTGTCCAACATATGACATATATATTATAGATCCTATAGATCTTGAGAGGAGCAAATGGTTAGTATGACCTTCCCATGAGTTTTCCTTAAAGATTGGACATCATGCACACAAGTTTAGATGGTAGAACTATTATGGTAGATCAGTGACCCTGTAAATCAAGGACAAAAGCAATTTGGTCGAGTTATAGTTTACTTTATAGCATTGTTTGTGGAAAGGATTGACTAGACGCGATAAGGGTAGGAACCTACCCTCTTGGGGTTACTAGTATAAGTATTAATCAGATTAGGTTTCTCATGCAAGGTTACGTAGGGAAATATTTGTGAAGCATGCACATGTAAGCATTTAATATCTACCTCAGTTGTAGCAGTTTTAGTAGATAATAAGTAGGTTAAGATTAGTAACATAGGCATGTCGTGAGAGATATTAGGTGTCAAATTTAGATTTCAAAGCCTTATCCAAATCTTAGGAATATATCATTACACTTACTTGTATAGGAAGTATCCTAGAGCTTAAAGAAAAGCTAGCCATCTCACAAAAACTCGAGGAGTTGATGTGCTCCAATGAGCTAGTGATGAGATATCTCTACAAGTGGAGGCCCGATTAGACCAGCCATAAGAAATTACAGGAGCTACTATTGGTTAACGCCACAAGCCTCATGGAAGGATTAATGAATCCCAAGAGGTCCTTATAAATGGCAAAGTGGCAACGCTCGCAAGCCTCCTGGAAGGATTAATGAATCACTTAGATGAGTCGGATAAGGTCCATGAGGAGAGACTTAGTGTTATGAAACTCTTAAGATTTGATATAACGACCTTGTTGAAAAACAAGACTTTTAGATCTCAATTATCAAAGAATCCCAAAAAAACGAGACCTTTAATTCTAAACTCGTGATTCAAATAACTTCACCAGAAATTTAATCAATACCACTTAAATAACTCTAACATGCAAGTTCTAACCTAAGAATGCATGATAGACTACCCACACAAGTTTCCATAATATCATTGTTGTCCTTTGTTACACACAACCACCAACCACCGACACAAGTTTCCATAATCATGATCGCCAGCTATGAGTACACTTGAAGGGTAAAAACAAAAGGATCATTCAATAATTTATTTTAAATAGTTCAGCAATTATTGAATCTTGTATGTATTAATATTCTGATGTTGTTGGCATATTTTAAGTATAAAATTGTCATAGCTCGAAAGGGAAGTCGGAGCAGAAAACGAATAAGACCAAATGAATGGCATTGGTTGTTGAATAAGTGAAGGCGGCTATCAGAAGCGTGGACAATTTCCAAAAATATTCAATATTTAAGCAGCCCATACAAGCTATTATGCCATCACATCTTACAAATCGTTAATCGTTTAACTAAAAGAATCACACTTTTTGTACCTCAAGTTTGGAAGTTAGAACAAATATTAATTATTTCTATAATTATTAAAATTTAGGTTAAATGTAACGACCCACGTCCCAGATTTGGATTGAAGCTATATGGTTCGATGAGTGAAGACTATGTCTAGAGACCAATCCCATCTCTTCTAGCATGATTGTTCTAACTCACTTGCATTAAAAATTCATTGAAGGTCACATAACATATAATTGCTCTACCAGAACACGCTTAATCTTAAATTTATTAGGATTGAGCCACCGAAAATAAAAGTATATCTTGTTGGCATAGATAGTAACTTTTAATGTTTGTAAGTCAATTTTAGCTATTTTATCTTTAAAATCGATTTTATTAAGATGTCTCAATTAACTTTAATAAAGGAGGGTACTTTATTTGACTAAAATAATAAATGATAGTTAATTATTCAACCAAACGACAATTAATAGGACAAGGCAGAGGCTTCCAAGGATTAGACTACCCAACGACAATTAATAGAATTGGGAGTAAGGGTGATTCCATTATTGGGTATTGGTGAAGCGAAGAATAATGGGGAGAAATGTGGAAGCATATTCTACTTGCTTCCTTCTCATTGCTTTGCTTTTTTCAGCACTTCTTGCCTCCTATCATCTCCTTCCATTTCACTCCTGTGTGTGTTCATAATAAGTTAATGTCCTAGCTTTTTTCAACTCTTTTCAATAATGTCTTGGATTCAATTTCTTTGTTCCCCCATATGCAGGGCGATGGCATTCCATGGCGAATTGGAGCCACGGGTTCAGCCGCACGACAACTGTTGTTCAGACGGTAGATGATACAAAGCCGCTTGAATTTGCCTTGGCAAGGCTAGTGAGAGGTACAAAGTATTTCTCTGTCCAATGATATTTAATACTAAATTATAGTTACCATATATATCATATTTAATATTTTATTATAGACAAGACAGTATCTTTCTATTTATTACTTTTTTCACATCGAGAACTTGGGTTATTGCAAATATTCTCAGCCTGTTCTTGAAAGTTTTAATTTAGAATCAACACTTACTTCCTTTAATCTTGTTCGTGATAGGAAAGGATCGTACCCAACTCAAAAAAAGTGGATTTTCGTGCCATTCAGATTTCCATTCCAAAGTTTGTTTGACACAAAACCCAGTTCGGATGAACAACACTGCCCTTCAAATCTACATCTCAACCAATCAAACTCAACAAAATTTCACTCAAATGTCAATTCATCCATACGCAAGACAAGAGGATAAGATGACACTACGAGATGTCACTCCAATTCAAATAATCCAACAAAACAAAACCCTTTTACCTGTTTGTCAATTCCTCCACAACCATCCTGTCCTCATCTTCTCCACCGGCGGCTTCACCGGAAACCTTTTCCACGAGTTCGATGAGACCATTATTCCTCTGTTCATCACTTCCTACCACTTTCGAACTCGCCTTCAATTTCTCATTACCGATTACAAACCTTGGTGGGTCCGAAAGTACAACCGAATTCTCTCGCACTTGTCCCGCTTCGATGTTATAAATCCAGAGAAAGACGGAAGTGTCCACTGCTTCACTGGAGCTGTCATAGGATTGAAATTTCACGACATTTTATCGTTGAATTACACCGACATTCCAGGAGGTTATTCCATGTCGGACTTTCGGAGTTTCCTAAGGCAAACATACAATTTACAAGTGAAGAACGTGACGGAATTGGGAGGTGGAAAGCCGGTGGTAATGCTGATATCTCGTCAAAAGTCGAGGACATTTCTGAACGAATGGGAAATGATTGACATGATGAAGGAACTTGGGTTCGAAGTAATCACGACAACGCCGCAAAGAATGTCGAATTTGGACAAGTTTTCGAGGGTTGTAAACTCGTGTAGCGTGATGGTTGGAGCACATGGGGCTGGACTGACGAACGAGCTGTTTTTGGCGGCGGGTGCGGTGGTGGTGCAGGTGGTGCCGTTGGGGCTGGACTGGGCTTCCACGTTTTTGTTTGGTCACCCAGCGGGTGACATGGAGCTTAAGTATTTGGAGTACAAGATGGAGGCGGAGGAGAGTTCCTTATGGGATACGTATGGGGAAAATCACCCTGTTATTAGAGATCCTGAGTCGATCTTTGCCAAGGGTTACTTTGCGAGTAGAGCGATCTATGTAGATGAGCAGAATTTGAAGATAAATTTGACCAGGTTTCGGGACACTATGATTCGAGTGAAGAATCTTGTCGGATAAAAAAAAAAAAAAACAACATCTTCTTTTTCTTGTTGAGTAACCTATGTCGGTGGAGAACTTTTCAACAAGTATTTGGACACGATTCTTTTGTGCTTTTGATCATTGGGGTGTGAATAAGAGAACAATGGATTTTAATTTAGAGAAGGTTGGAGATTAGCTGAGCTAAGGTAACATTTTTAGGGTTTGAAAACATTGAAATTTCTTTCATACTTTTGAATCATTCTCGTTCATTCAAATGAGAAATACAACTTTGATAAAGGAATTGAAAACTATCGAAAAAAAAAGAATGATTGGTCCACTCTAGTTTAGTTGGACGGGTTGATACAATCGAATGGAGCTAGCTGTTAGACGAACACGACTCTCCACAATGGTATGGTATTGTCCACTTTGAGCATAACCTCTCCTGACTTTGCTTTGGGCTTTCCTAAAAGGTTTCATAACAATGAAGATAGTATTCTCTGATTACAAACCCAAAATCATTCCCTAAATTAACCCACGTGGGACTTTCATCATCCAACACTAGCTTGAATTGTTCTAGCCTATAAAACCTCTTTCTAATCTAACGTGGGACTTTCTAATCTTCGACCGTGGTAAGTAGCTACTTGAATTTTTCATTCTAACTCTACCACATAATTATTGTAACACCCAAAAATATATGTATTTTTTTTATGAATAAATGAAGCAAATTTAGTTTCCATATGATCGAGAAGAAGTGATGATAGAAGTAGCAACAACTTACAATAAGAAAAGGAGTTTTTAAATTTAAATAAAAAATAAAAAAACTGGATTTTTTCTTTGAAAACTAGCTCTAAAGATGGAGATTTGGAAAAATATCTATGAAAATCTTACCGATTCTTTCTACTAACGGATTCGAGCAAAAACGAAATATTGTTCTTTTTACGAGTTCAAGTGTAAACTCAATTATTTCTAATGGCTACAGATGAAACCAATACAAATATTAAAATTTTGAAACATGCAATCATAACTAAAAAAAATTTACCATTTAAGTAGTGGCAACAAAATTCTCAAAATATAATAAAAATATCTCTTAACACTAAAATAGAAACAAAAATAAGAAATTTGGAGAGAGCAACGCATGTATCTTAGAAGGTGGAGAAGTGGATGTGCTTAAACGGTAAGAGAATGGCAAAACATTGCTTAATTTATTTTTCTTATTTTAATTTAAAATAATAATAATATCAATGAACGTCATAGATGGCAACTAGGAGGACGACGACGACCGGAAAAATGGCCATAATTTTTTTTTTAATTTTTTTTTATTTTGTTTTTTCAAATAATAATAATATTAATATTAATGAAACATCATAAGTTTAAATCATTTATTTATTTATTTTAAATTTTCAAATAAAATATTATATATATATATATATATTTCTTTATTTTGAAAACAATAAAACAACAAAACTATAACTCTTCCAAAACTTATTTTCACTATAAATTTTTCGTTTTAATCTTAATTTCAGTGATTCAAAAAGCGTACGAATCATCGTTCCGAACTTTATACTATGGACACTTCAAAACATTAATATTATTAGTAATTAAAAGCATGTTTGTTATTATCAAAACATTAATTAACTAATTAATTTGAGATTAAGGGCTAACAAGCCACATAATCTTGATCCACATTCTAGTTCTCATCCTTGGTTCTTGTTCAATCGAACATTGGGGCTCCATAGGGAGACGGTACTTATTATACTTATTATACACAAAACATTAATGAACTAATTAATTTGAGATTAAGTACAGTTAATCGAATAAGTCGGTAATGATAGGTAGATGGTACTTATTTCTGACCATGATCTTGTTCCAGGCGCGGTTGTCTATACATAAGTGGAGACTACCGTCCTTGTTTTGAAACAACATTGGGGCTCCATAGGGAGCTTTTGCAGGTCCTTCTTGCTATTCCAAGGATCGGTAGGGCTGCAGAATTGACAACTTTCATCTTTCTTGAGTCTTGTTGCCAATTTATGTTTAGCTTGTTTGTCTCAATATCGGTCATAAAGTTATGGGTGGCTCCTGAATCGGCCATTGTACTCCCCCTCAAGCTCTCAGTCTACCCCCTCTCCAATTCTGGGTGGATTGGATACATGGTTGCGAGTGCCTCCACTAAAAAAGGTTTGGCTTCGCTTTGCGTCTTGGGACTGTTCGTTGCTCAGATCAAACACTCGTTCAACCGTAGTGTAGGCCATGGAAAGGTCTCCTATGTTCTGTTCATATAGTTTGGACCTTGCCCATGACTTCAGTCCTTCTATGAATTGGAAGACCTTGTCTATTTCGGACATATATTTGTTGCAAAAGACTTAGTTACTATTGTTATGTTTTAGTTTCTGATTTAGTTACTGATAAGATCTTTGTTTTGACATGATATTATGCTCTCTATTATGATTTTATTTTTATCTTTTGTTAAGCTATAAATATAGTCATTTTTCACTTAATAAAGCATTGAATTTCCTTCCTTCTGCAAACTTATCTTCATTAAATTTATCCTTTTGGTATCAGATCCTTGTATCTTTCAGCTGCAGTTAAAGATGACTAAAGCAGTTTTGTTCAACCAACAATGCCAAAATTTGTTGGTCACTACAATCATTGGAGAATGTTAATGGAGAACTTTCTTCGCTCTAAAGAATATTGACAAGTAGTTGAGTATGGGATTTCTACTGTAGTAGATGATGCTGATTACTTAGATGAACAAAAGAAGGTAGCATATCAGAAATTGAAAGACTTAAGAGCTAAGAACCACCTTTTCTAGGCAATCGATCGCTCAATTCTGGAGACTATTTTGGATAAAGAAACTTCGAAAGAAATTTGGGATTCAATGAAGAAAAAATTACAAGGAAATACAAAGGTGAAATGGGCACAACTACAGGCTCTGCGCAAGAACTTTGAGACCCTTCATATGAAGGAAGGTGAGACTGTTTCTAATTTCTTTTCTCATATTCTCACCATTTCTAATAAAATGTGTTTCCATGGTGAAAATATGAGTGATGTTAGCATTATTGAGAAAATCCCGCACTCCATAACTTCAAAGTTTGATTACGTGGCTTGCTCCATTGAAGAATCCAATGATTTGGACATCATGACCATTGATGAATTGCAGAGTAGTCTACTGGTTCATGAACAACGTATGCAAAGACATACTGTGGAAGAGCAGGCATTGAAGATCACTCTTGATAGCAGTACAACGAGAACAAATCGTGGAGGTGGCACATTTCGAGGTAGAGGACGAGGATGTTGGAGACCAGGTTTTAACAAAACTCTGTTGAGTGTTTTTATTCTCATGACCTTGGTCATTTTCAGTGTGAATGTCCCAAGAAGAAAAAGGGAAAGAATCACAAGCTCATTTTGCTGAAACTTCTGAACCGCTGCTTCTCATGGCATATGTTGAAGAGATGGTAGAACAAAAGGAGGACTCAATAAGTTGTTTGTCTGAAATTGAAGCTCTAGAAGCTGTAACAACAAAAGAATTGCTTCTTATGGAACATGTTGAAAAAGCAACAGATGAAATCGCATGGTTCTTAGATTCAGGCTGTAGCAACTACATGTGTGGATCTAAAGAAGTCTTTCGGAACTAGATGAAGGCTTTCACAATTTTTGTAAAGCTAGGTGACAACTCCAGCATTGGTGTGATAGGAAAAGGATGCATTCAGCTCCAAGTTAATAACGTCTCCCAGGTTATCACAGAGGTATTTTATGTTCTTGAATTCAAAAATAACCTCTTGAGCATTGGTCAACCGCAGGAAAAAGGCTTGGCTATCATATTTCGTGATAACAGGTGTAAGGTCACGTACCGGTATGGTCACCTAAGTTTTGGAGGCCTCAAAACTCGACAATAGAAGCAGATGGTTCATGGCTTGCCAGAATTGGTATGTTCTAATTTATTATGCGAAGACTGTCTGTTGGGAAAGCAAAATAGAAGACCCTTTCTACGAGAAAGTATGTGGAGAGCATCAAGAAAAGGTATATTCTAACTTTTATTGATGATTTCAGTAGAAAATTATGGGTATTTTTCTTAACAGAAAAATCAGAAGCCTTCAGAATGTTCCAACTTTTCAAAACAAAGGTGGAGAAAGACACTGGGACAAATATTTTAGGTTTGAGAATTGATAGAGGTGGAGAGTTCATCTACTGAGTTTATTGAATTTTGCTAAAATCATGGAATACATTGACAACTCACTGCAGCCTACACGCCACAACAAAACGGAGTGGCAGAAAGAAAAAATCGAACAATCATGAATATGGTGCGAAGTTTGCTCACCAGTAGACAAGTTCCTAAAACTTTTTGGCCAGTGGCTGTCAATTGGGCAGCGCATATTCTCAACAGAAGCCCTATGCTTACAGTTCGAAACAAAACCCCGGAGGAGGCATGGAGTGGCATCAAACCACTGTTTCTCATTTTCGAGTATTCGGGTGTGTATCCTATGTTCATGTTCCATATAGAAAACAAACCAAATTGGATAACAAGAGCATAAAGTGTGTTCTTCTGGGAATCAGTGAAGAGTCTAAAGCCTATCGCTTGTATGATCTATTGTCTCGAAAGGTGCTCATCAGCCGTGATGTTATTTTCAATGAAGAGGAGAGCTGGCCGTGGGATGACAATTATACTGAAGCAATTCAAGCATCTCTTGACTGGAGTGATTTAGACGAAGATAGCCACCATGATGACAAAAATGAAGCCACAAACAACTCAGCGGGTGACATTCATGAAGAAAATTCAGAGCAACACACATTAGAAGAACACATAATTGTTGATTCGGTTATTGATCCCTTTAATGATCTTTTTGCTGTTCTTATTTCTAAACCAGTACACAAACGCTCTAGACACCCTCCATCTTGGATGCGTGACTATGAGAGTGGAGAGAAATTCTCTAATGATGATGATCAAGTTAATTTGCTCTATTTGTTGATCAAGATCCTTTAACATATGTGGATGCAGCAAAAAGTGCCAACTAGCGATGTCCCATGGATTCTGAGATTGAAGCAATATGAAAAAATGATACTTGGGATCTCACTGATCCTCCTCACGGTGAAAAAACAATTGGGGTAAAATGGGTGTACACTACTGAAGCTGAATTCATTGCTGCAGTAGCTTGTGCTTGCAAGCATATGGTTGAAAAGGATGTTGGAAAAACTCGATCATATCCTAGTTGGAGCTACAGTGGTATACTGTGATAATAGTTCCACTATTAAGCTGATAAAAAATCTAGCCTTGCACGGTCGAAGTAAACACATTGATGTTCATTTCCACTTCCTCGTGATTTAAGTAAAGATGGAACTATGATGTTACAACATTGTCATACTAAAGAGCAAGTAGCTGATATCATGACAAAACCTTTGACTCGAGTTGTGTTTAAAAAGCTACGCATGTTGTTTGGTGTCTGTCAAGATCTTGAAGTTTGATCTAAAGACTGTGTCATGGGTATAAGGGAGGGAATATTGCAAAAGATTTAGTTGCTATTTTTATGTTTTAGTTCCTAAATATCAAATCACTAATATGATCTTATGCCAGATCACTGATATGATCTATGACGCGATCTTTGTTTTGGCATGATATTTTGCTTTTTGTTAGAATTTTATTTTTATCTTCTGCTGAGCATTGTATTGGTTATAAATATAGTCATTTTCACCTAATAAAGCATTGAATTTCCTTTTTCAAACTTATCTTCATTAAATTTATCAATATCGAATGTCTAACATGAGTATTGAGAACTATTTGACATACTCTCATATACTCCATGCGTGTTTAAGATCTCGCAGCTTTCTTATGGCCAAGATCTCGATATTTTGTGGGAAAAATTGGGATCGAAGTTCTTGTTTTAGTCTTTCCTAAGTGTCTATTGTGCATCAACCCTCTTGGATATCTATGTACTTCGACTGCCACCACAATTTCGCATCTTCAGCTAGATGCATGGTGGCTAAGGTGACCTTTGCTTCTTCTGTCTCAGTGTCCACTGCCGTAAAGACTCAAGGTCAAAGATGAAATTCTCTAAGGCCTTGGAGTCTCAAACCCTATAGAAGGGATTGGTTTCGAAACCTTAACCTTGTTGGGTCGAGTTGTTCTCCCTATAGGGGTTTGATTTTCTACTGCCCTTATGGCAAGGTTCACTCTAGCGCTTATATCTTCCATTTCTGTCTTGACCACATCGAGGGTTGCCTTCACATCTTCAGATAGCTTAGTAACCATATGAAAAAGTACCTTTTGGGAGCTGTCTAAGCCATCGACTTGCTCCTCAATCAGGCAGCAGAGCTTGTTGAGTTGTCTCCCCGCTCGAAAACACCAGTCTTTGTGGTTTTTTCTTCTAGGTTCTGTTGAACATAACTCTTTGTGGGAAACACTTGCTCTTTTTATTAACACCAACCAATAAAAGATTACAAGAAACTTTGTAGAATACTACTGCACTCTATGCTTTGTATTTCTTGAGATGAAAACATTGGTAGGGTGGGTGGAGGGATATTTATAGCAATGCTAGTTTATTAAAAAAAATATCTAACTATTTATTCTTAAAATACCTAAATCATTTAGGTATCTCTCATTTTCCTAAAATATTTAGGTATCTTTGTTCCTAAAATACCTAAATTATTTTCCTAAAATGCATAGACAAATTGGTTTGATCTTATTGGGCTAGTGATGATATTTTAACACTTTTCCTCAACACTCTCCTCATTCGCTGCACCATGTTTGTTAAAATAAAACTCACTAATTTGTGAAGTAATCTCACACACACTAATGATAAGATGCTCCGATACCATTTTGTGAAAATACTACTCGCGTACTTGTGAAGGAGATGTCGAGAGAGGAGAGACAAGGAGACAAAGAACATTGATTTTATAAAAAAAAAAAAAAGCCTTTTCTATTGGTCTGTATTTCTTTTCTCTCTTTTCTCTGTCTTTCCACCGAAAGGATTAGGTATTATACCTTTTCTATCACTAGTAATAGGGTGAGAGAAATACTTATAAACCCTACCATCATTCCCTAAAAAACTGTAGACCTTTTCTTTCACTGGGATTTTCAAATTTGGTTTTTTCAAATTTATTCTCCTAACCTAACAAATTAACTACATTTGTCATTTTAAGTTTATTTCAACAAATCTCCTCCCATAAACTTAAATGCTCCTGCCATCTGTCATGCCAATCATCTTCTTGTATTTTTCGAAAAGTACTTTCGGTAGCGATTTTGTAAAGATGTCCGCAACTTGATCCTGACTTGCCACATGCACCAATTCCACGCTTCCTTCCTTCACATGATCTCGGATAAAATGAAATCGAACGTGAATGTGTTTGCTTCTTTCATGGTTCACTGGGTTCTTGGCCAACTCAATTGCTAATCCACATACTCGGCTTCACACGTCGAGAGTGTCACGATCGGTTGTTCCTTTGAAAGCCAAGTAAATATTGTGTTGTCCATGAAGAATACATAACCCGATGTACTTTTTCAATCGTCTATGTCTCCGCACCAATCACTGTCAGAGTAACCAACTAATTTGTAATCTTTTGTTTTTGAGTAGAATAACCCAAGTGACACCGTTCCTTGGATGTACCGTAGAACTCGCTTCAACGCCTTCCAATGTGAATAAATCGGCTCCTCCATGAACTGGCTTATAATGCCGACACTTAATGAAAGATCTGGCTTTGTGCATGTAAGATAGCGAAGGCTTCCTACCAGGCTCTGGTATCTATTTGCATTTACTCGTTCTCCTTCATCGTACTTTGAGAGTTTTGCCCCTGGTTCCATTGGTGTTGATACCGGGTTGCAATTTTCCATCTTGTACTTCTTCAAAATCTCCTTTGCATATTTCTCCTGTGATATAAAAATACTTGTCTCTCCTTGTTTAACCTCCAAACCAAGGAAAACTTCAACAAGCGCAAGTTTTTTATCTCAAATTCTCGTGTCATTGTGCTTTTGAACTCTTCTATCATTTCATCATTGTTGCCTGAAAAGATGAGGTCATCGACATAAAGAACGACAAGTATCACATTGCCTCCACTCTTCTTTGTGTAAAGTGCATGCTCGTGGGTACATTGCTTGTACCCGTTGTCCTTGAAGTATGTATCGATACGAGTATTCCATGCTCGTGGTGCTTGCTTCAACCCGTAAAGCGTCTTCTCCACCTTCACTTGCGAAGCGCTACGCTCCTGCTTACGAAAGACTACTTTCCAAGCTAATTACTGAAGAAAGACTACTGGGAGTGGGAATCAAGCTCCAGCCCTGAAAAAACTGCCCGAGGATCGACCTATGCTACTACCAAGCTCACCGCAAGGGATGGCAATAACTCAAACTTCGATACCCAAATTCATTCACCCAAAGACTGAAGACAGAACTAATCTCATTCTTTTTTATGAATTACTGCAACGCCCGAAGCAGAAAGCGAAGCTCCTCTGTAATGCCTATATATGTGTGTGAGTGGCTCTTTTTGGAGACTTAGCCCAATGGCTACCACCCGAAGTGTGCTAAGTTAGTCACAGGGAAACCTCATGTCGAGTAAAGTCTCCAGCATCTCCAAAGCGCTGGTTCAATTCCTGCCTCAAAATGAAAGGATCTACAGGGATTTTATGCTTCTCATCCATTCTTTGAGTGAGTCGGGTCATAGCATCGGTTGGCTTTTTCATGTATCGGGGTGGTTGTTCGAGGTAGACTTCTTCTTCAAGTACACCATTCAAGAATGCCGACTTGACATCCATTTGAAAAATCAGCCATTTGAATTGAGCCGCTTGAGAAATGAGCAATCGGATTGTCTCCATTCTTGCGACGGGAGCAAACACTTCGTCATAGTCGATTCCCGCCTTTTGCTTGTATTCCTTAGTAACATGTCGCGCCTTGTACCACTCAATCTTGCCTTGGGCATTCATCTTTTTCTTGAATACCCACTCCACACCTATGTGTTGACTTCCTTCCAGTAATTCTGTCAGCTCCCATGTATTGTTGCGATGAATTGCTTTAATCTCCTCATCCATGGCAGTTTGCCACTTCTCGTCTCGCACTGCCTCTTCAAAACTGATATTTTCAGCATCTGCCAGAAGACATACAAGGTGTACCTCATTTGTTGAGTCATACAAGTCTCGCAAACTTCGCATTTTGGGTTGTCGTGGTTCATCTTCATCATCGGATTTTTTTGAGTCTGTTGGTGCACTTGTTGGTGCAACAACTGATGATTCTCCAACTTCGATATTGACTTCCGTCGAATTGTTCCAGTCCCATTCGCTTGCTTCATTTACTCGCACATCGCAACTCACTATCACCATCTTGCTTATCGAGTCAAGTAGCTTGTATCCTTTTGTCTTCTCATCATATCCAATAAAAATATACCTTTTGCTTTTGTCTTTGAGCTTCATTCTTTGTTGATCTGGTATGTGAGCATAAGCCACACTACCAAACACTTTGAGATGAGAGATTGTAGGCTTTTGTCCGCTCCAAGCCTCTTGTGGTGTTTGATCATCTAACTTCGCATGTGGACATCGATTTTGTACGTAGATGGCACATTGCACGACTTCTGCTCAAAATTCCTTTGGCATCCTTTTGCTCTTGAGCATTGATCGAACCATGTCGAGAATGGTCCGGTTCTTTCTATTGGCCACACAATTTTGTTGAGGGGTGTACGGTGCAGTTAGAAATCGCCTTATGTCTTGTTGAAAATAAACTTAAATGAGAGAGAAAAAAAATAAACTTAGAAGAGAGAGAGAAAAAAAAGAAGGAAACAAGCACTTATTAATTTTGGTTTTTAAATTCAGTCGAAAGCTATATGTATTTTAGGAAAGGAGTGACATATGGTGAGAAAACGTGGGATATTTATGGCCATTTTTAGCGTTATGAAAACTTATAAATAGGCTTTACCTTTCATTCTAATATCAGAGCATAGAGCAGAGAGCAAGAGAGAGCAGCAAGACACCAAAAGAAGAAAAACAGCAAACTTGTTTGAGTTAAAGTATTATGTGTAATAGAAAAAGGCTTTTGAGAATTCTTGTCTCCTTGTCTCTCCCTCTTGACACCCCCTTACAGTTTCGTGAAAGTTATCTAAACGAGTTAGTTTCAGAGCGAGCATCTATTTTCTACAAGTTGGTATCGGAGCGGCTTTTAATTTCTACAAGTTGGTATCAGAGCAAATTAATTTTCTACATGTCTTACTCCTGGCAATACTCTATGAAAGCTGTCGAAGTATACTTGCCACTTCTATCAGATCGTACAACTTTGATGTGTCTACCAGTTGCCTTCTCCACCATCACTTTGAACCTTTTGAACACCTTGAAGGCCTCAGATTTTTCTTCCAGAAAGTAATCCCAAGTTTTTCGCGAGTAATCATGGATAAAGGAAATAAAATACCTCTTTCCGCTGAAAGACTCAGGGGTAATTGGTCCACATATATCTGTATGGATCAACTCGAGAGGTTGTTTAGCCCAAAATTCAGCCTTCTTTTGAATTGAGGTTCTCGCATGCTTGCTGAGCACACATTTTTCACAAAATTTTCCTTCAAAGTCCATGTTGGGTAGCCCATGCACCATATTCTTCTTCGCTAACTCATTTAGGCCGCCATGATGTAGGTGACCAAAGCGGAGATGCCACAGTGATGTCTTGTCTTCTACGTCGACTCGCAAATACTTTTCTCTTATGCTTCTTAAGTTCAGTTTGTACATCCGATTTCTTCTTATCTCGACTCGAGCAACCAAACGCCCTTGCTTATCCTTCAGGTGTAGCAGGCGGTCCTTTAAGAATATCGAGTAACCTTTCTCTTTGAGTTGCCCCATACTCAATATGTTGCTCTTGAGGTCTGGTACGTAATAAACATCTTGGATTGACCCCATTACACCATCTTTTTGCAAGAAATGTATCGTACCTCTGCCTTTGACCTCCACCTTTGACGTATCTCCAAATGACACATGACCATCTTCAATTTTTTGCATCTCTTTGAATAGGTACTTGTGATCGCACATATGGTTGCTTGCCCCTAAGTCGAGGTACCACAGAGTGTCGTTGTTGATGTTGTCTTCTTGAGCCATCAAGAGAAGACCTTCATTTGTTACGTCTTCCAAGGCTAGGTTGGTTGCTCCTTCCACTCTTTTTTTGACTCGGCAATCTTTGCAACATGCCCCACTCTGCCACAATTGTAACATTTGTCGGAGTTACAATCATTCGCATAGTGACCATATTTTTGTCATTTATAGCACTGAATGTTTGATCGGCCGCCTCTTCCTCGACTGCGTCCAAATCCACGCCAATTTTCTTGGCTTGATTGTCTCTTCTCCTTATAATGTCCTTCATTTCTGCTGCCTTGACCACCTCAACCATTTTTGCGAATTCCAAGACCACAACCTCTGTTGGAAATAAACTTAAATGAGAGAAAAAAGAAAGAAAGAAAGAAAGAAAGAAGTAGTTATTAATTTTGGGTTTTAAAATTTAGTCAAAAGCCAATACGTATTTTAGGAAAGTAGTGGTTTATGGGTGAGAAAACGTGGGAGAGTTATGGCCATTTTTAGCCTTAGGAAAACTTATAAATAGGTTTTACTCCTCATTGTAATAGCAGAGCAAAAAGGAGCAAAAAGAGCGAGAGTTAAAGTACAGTGTAATAGGAAAAAACTTTTGAGAATTCTGTCTCCTTGTCTCTCCCCACTCGACACCTCCTTCACAGCCTTGTGAGAGTTATCTAAACGAGTTGGTTTTAGAGCGAGCGTCTATTTTCTATAAGTTGGTATCTGAGCGTATTCTAATTTCAACAAATTAGTATCAGAGCGAGCTTTTAATTCAACAAATTGGTATTAGAGTCGATGGTGAACATGATGGGACAAATGTCGCTACCATGACTGACGAAGATGAACTATGAGAATTGGACCATCCAAATGAAAGCTCTTCTCAGTTCGCAAGACGCATGGGAGGTGGTCGAAGAAGGTTTCGAAGAATTGAAGAATACCACGGGTTATACAGCAGCGCAAAAACAAGGCGCTAAAGGAATTACAATCAAAGGATAAGGCAACATTATACATGCTGTTCCGGGCTGTTGACGAGTCGGGCTTTGAGAAGATTGCAAGGGCAACAACTTCAGAAGAAGCGTGAGACACTCTAAAAAAAGGTGTTCAAAGGAACCGACCGAGTCAAGCAGGTGCGTCTCCAGACTCTGTGTGGCGAGTTGGAGAGCATGAAGATGAGTCAGAAAATGTATCTGACTACATTACACGTGTATAGACTGTGGAGTATAAGGATCGGGCTGACTTGATGACTCTAAAATGACGGGTAAATTTTTCAACAAAATAAAACAACCCAAACTTAAAACATATCAAACATTATATCAAAACAAAGTTTATACAAAGTATTTTAAAACACAAATTAAAGGATGACACAAAAAGGGTTGAGGACAATGGGTGAGGATTGTCTATGGAACCTGCTCCAGAGTCCGCTCCCGACCTCGACCAACTCCTTATTTCCTGAAAAAAAAATTGAGAATAAGGAATGAGTACAAAGACTCAGTAAGCAGCCTACTTGTAGGCTCTTAATCGTGTCCTTGATATGCTAGGGTACCACACTTTTTCCTTTCATGTTCTTGTTTTTGTTCTTGTTCTTGTTCTTGTTGTAAGTTCTTGTTATGTTTCTTAATTCGTTCTCCAAGACACTCCCCTTAGGACTTATGGTACTAGACATAAACTTGTCATCCTGTGCCCGAGGCTTCATGCGTTCCAAGTGACACAGTCTTAATACCTATGCTCAAGGCTTCATACGTTCCAAGCAGCGTAGTTTAAGTCATAAACATGTAAGTTGTTATATACATTCGTGATCATATGAACCCATCGTAATAACTAGCATGAGTTATTCTAGAAGGTCATAAGTTCATAATGGGCTCCTTAGAGGGTTCTAGAAGGATCTTGAATCTTGACATGTTTTCTTTAGGCGTTTCCTTAAGTTCCATCTTGGCTTATGTTCCAAACTTGCTCCAACCAACTTGAAATCTTGAGCTTATCCTCGTGTCATATAAAATAGACCTTATAGGACATGGTTGGTGATTTGGAGCATATTTAGACCTTGAGCTAGGATATGACTTCTTGTTTCGTTTTCAGGAACTAACCCTTAGAGGTTGTCATGTCATATATCGTGTTTTAGTCTTGAAAACACTTTCAAAGTAACCCTTAGTTTTCTCCCCATGAGTGTATAGGTGACATTATCACAAACGTGGCATCCTGCTAGCATATCGTGTTGCAGGGCATCTCATTTAGGTGAGGAAAATAATAAGTCCATCATGACAACCTGCTCGTGGTACATATAGCAGGGCATCTCACCTAAAGAGGAATAGGGATCTCGTGGTACACTTCGTGATGGGAGATAATGGTTACTCCGAGCATGGATCCTAGCAACTTGTTAAGCTACCATCTACATTAACCTAGGTTTTTCCTTGTATTCTTGGGGATCCTAGGTTTATGCATAACGTCTTAGGTCAAGCTTGGAACTTAAAGGTTCTTCTTCGGAATAGCCCAACGTAACCTTGTGCACTTAGAATCTTATTCGCAACCAAGGGTACCTATGGGAAATCTCTTATTTCATGGGTACCTCGTTAGTCATCCTAGGAGGTAAAGTCATGTGGATTGTGATGTACATTTTTTCCCATATCTTGGTTTCGCTATCTAACGTTTCCCAACGACTCCCAAACTTCATTACCTTATACAACATCCTGAGATAAGGATTCATACAACATTTCATAATGCTGGGAGGTCATTTAAGGCTTAACCCGTAGGTAGTCTTTCTTAGGGGCATTATGGTCATTTTACCCCTAATTCTTGGTTTTGCTACCTAACGAGTTCCAGTTGCTTTCAAACTTCACCACCTCATCAATCATCATACAATAAGATCTACTGTAGAGTTTCATAGCATTTGGAGGTCATCTAGGTCATGAACCGTAGGTAGATATCCTTAAGGGCATTATGGTCATTTTGCCCCGTTTCTTGGTTTACCTACTTATCCTTATCTAATGACCACCAAATTCCATACATAACCTTAACATGATATATTATCTCAGCATTAAAATTTCATAGGCATTAGAGCTCATTTAGTAGTTTATCTTAACGTTCCTTAAATCCCGAGTAATTTGGTCGGTTTAGAGCCTTAACTCATGGTTCTTTGGATTTTTCTTTCATATATCCTTGTGTCATACTTGGTTTAGGGTTCATATGAAAATCCAAGCAATTCCTACAAGTATTTCTTAAGAAAAGTCTAAGGTGGCTACTTACCTCATCGTCGATGTTTGGGACCTCCGTTCTTGAGCTTCCGGTATCCGAATTACTTCACATTTCCTTCCATAGACTCCTTATCGTGTCTAGTTTCTGGAACCATAAGGATTGTCATAAGAATCGGTCTAGAAGGGGGTTAAAAGTGAGAAACACCAAGGGAAGGTCAGATTTTGGGCTGACTTGGCCGGTTCAACTGAACCGGCCACGTCATCGTCTTCTTCCTCTGGACAGGAAGAAGACGCGCGCGTCCTTTGCGCTGCCGTCTGAAAGTGGTCTTCCACAGCCCCGATATCTTTGTTTCTACCCTTGATTTCTTCATGAAACTTAACGAGGGTATTACAAGGAAGAGCTTGGGATTGATTTCATACCTTTTCATTGATCATATCCTAAGATATTCGCCGCCAAAGTTCGTCCAAAATCATTTTCCTCGCCGGAGCTAAAACAGGGGATTTCTTATCGGGTAGCCGATTCTAGGGGTTTTCAAGGCCCGATTTCTTCATGGAACCTCTTCCATATCCTTTCCTCATGCTATAGGAATTGGTTTGGAGGAACGTCTTTGAGTGTGGAACCTTAATTTCCAGAAATTGTTCTCGGTATGCAACTCACCCGAAATGCTGGATTTTCGATCTCTTGGTCATCTTGTTCTACGACGTTTCAGCTCTCGATTCCTTTATAGAACTTGTGGGTAATCTTGTTTAGAAACTGTAGGAATAAGTTTGAGGAGGAATGGTGGAGAATTGCTCTCGAATTTGGAAGAAACCCGAGAGTATGAGACTCACAATCTAAACGCTCATAACTCTTGAATGGGTGCTCGACCTTGCTCGAGTCTTGTTCCATACTGTTGCCCCTACTTCATAATTTATAGGAGAAGCTTAAACCGACAATGAAAGCTCTAGAATCGTCATGATTCAGAGATTGAAGTTTCTGGATACTTCGTCAAAAAATCCACTCCGATCAGGGCTTTACCGACTTTAGTTTTGAATACCAGCCGTTGGATGTGATGATCTATCCGTTTTCTAGATCTTATCCAAATTTGGGGAAGATCCAACGGCTGAGATTTGAGTTTCGAGAGATATTTCTCAGATGGTCACTGTAGATGCTCTGATTCTGATCAGAGGGGCATTTTCGTAATTATCCATTCTTCCAGGGGTATTATGGTACTTTGCCACTTTCAGAATATTTTAATATTATTTTTTCCTGAAAAATCCATAATTTTTCTAAAACTCCTTCATCTCATGTTGGTCATTTTTCCCTTCTTGAGCATCTTAAAATTCCTTCTAGATAAAGAACTAAAAATCTGGGAAGATCCTTAATAATTAGAAAAATGACATGGAGAATCAGCTAAATCAAAACGAAGAAATGTTACCCGAGACGCGGGTTGTGGAGAAAATCTTGAGGTCGTTAACAGACAACTTCGAGAATGTCATATGTGTCATAGAAGAGTCGAAGGACCTAGCGAAGTTCACAGTCGATGAGCTTGCCGGTTCTCTTGAGGCACACGAGCAACGTAAGAAAAGGAAGGAAGAGCCACTCGATCAAGCGCTTCAGATGAAGGCATCACTAAAGGATAGAAAAGTACTCTCTTCACAAAATTTTCGAGGTAGAGATCGTGGAAGTCGCGGGAATGGTCGAGGTGGTCAAGGCAACACTTACGAAGAAAACTATGAGGGAAAGAGACTGTCGAGCCAAGCAAATTGGCGTGGAAGAGGACACAATCAAGGGCGTGGTCAAGGATACAATTCCAATATCCGGTGCTATAAATGTCAGAAATATGGTCACTATGCAAATAATTGTAACTCCGACAAATGTTACAATTGTGGCAGAATGGGTCACTATGAGAGAGATTGTCGAGCCGAAGAAAAGGTGGAAGAAACCATCAACTTGGCCTTGGATGATGCAACAAATGAAGTCTTCTCTTGATGGCCCAAAACGAAGAGCCGAACACAAAAGGAGACGGCGGCGCGAAAGATGATGGTGGTAGTCTTGAGGTGGTAGAAATTGTTAGAAATGAGGTGATGCACAGCGGGTGTGGCAAAATTGTAATAGCGGAGACGAGAAAATCGAATAAAGATGAACAACCGAATAACAGAGAGCTCGAGCTCGAAGAGAAAGTGCTCCAATGGCCGGAAAGGAAATTCGAGGAAGAAAGAAGAAAGAGGATGAAAATTGAAGAAGAAAAGAAAGAGTTGGAAACAAAAGTTGAAAGGTTAGAGAATGAAATGGTTGAGTTGACTAAGAGTTCCTTCTATCTAAAACAGGAAAGGAAAAGAATGAGAAGATAATCTCCAATCTTACGAAGAAAGTTGAAGAAGGTGTGGAGAAAGAGAAAGGCCTGTTCATGGAGATTGAGGGTCTAGTGGACGAGCTAGTGAGGGAGGAGAAAAATATAGAAATGCTGACTCAATAGAGAGACTCACTCGATGTGGACCAGAATCAAGTTCAATAGGAGGTAGTGAATTTACGACATACGATTGAGACACTCACTCGTGATAAAGCTGAACTGGGGGATGCAAAAATGCTGGCTATTAATGTCGTCGTGGACTTGCTAAGGGAATTAAGTAAACTGAATGAAGCCATGATGTCTGAGTCAAGCGTGGCTGAGAACGGGAAAAATAAAGAGTTGGTGTCTCAGATGGGCTGTTCTCGAGAAGATTCAAATGAAGTCTCATCAGAGAAGGACAACCTTATTTTTCCGCTCGAGGAAAAGGAGAGAAAATTGAAGAAACCACGATTGAGCTTGAGAAAACGAAAACGGCGCAGGTGGAATCATTGAATAGAACATTTAAGTTTTTGGGGTTGTTTTGTTGGAAATAAACATAAACGACAGAGAGAGAGAGAAAAAAAAAGAAAAGAAAGAAGTAGTTATTAATTTTAGGTTTTAAAATTTAGTCAAGAGCCCATACGTAGTTTAGGAAAGCTGTGGTTTATGGGTGAGAAAACGTGGGATAGTTATGGCCATTTTTAGCCATAGGAAAACTTATAAATAGGTTTTACTACTCAGGGTAATAACAGAGCAAAAAGAAGAAAAAGGAGCAAAAGAGCCAGAGTTAAAGTACAGTCTAATAGAAAAAGGCTTTTGAGAATTCTTTATCTCTTTGTCTCTCCCATCTCGACACCTCCTTCACAGCCTCGTGAGAGTTATCTAAACGAGTTGGTTTCAGAGCGAGCGTCTATTTTCTAAAAGTTGGTATCAGAGCGTATTCTAATTTCAACAAATTAGTATCAGAGTGAGCTTTTAATTCAACAACCTCTACCTTGGAAATTTTGAGAGTAGAGTACCTTTTCATTCTTGATTGATGCCTTGGTTTGAAGTGCTTGATCGAGTGTTTCCTCCTTCTTCTTACGTTGCACGTGTGCCTCGAGAGAATTGGCGAGCTCATCAATCGTGAACGTCGCTAGGTCCTTTGACTCTTCTATCGCACATACAACATTCTCGAAGTTGTTGGTTAATGACCTCAAGATCTTCTCCACAACCTGCGTCTCGGATAACATTTCTTCGTTTCGATTTAGTTTGTTTACCACAGTCTGTACGCGCATAATATAGTTAGATACATTTTCTGACTCCTTCATCTTCATGCTCTCCAACTCGCCACGAAGAGTTTGGAGACGCACTTGCTTGACTCGGTTGGTTCCTTTGAACACCTTTTCTATAGTGTCCCATGCTTCTTTTAAAGTAGTTGCCCTAACAATCTTCTCAAAGCCCGACTCGCAATTCCTTTATAATGCCGCTTTATCCGCCTTATCCTTTTATCGCAATTCCAATTTTTCGGAACAACATATATAATGTCGCCTTATCCTTTGATCGCAATTCCTTTAACGCCTTGTTTTGTGCTGCCGTATAATCCATGGTATCCTTTGGTTCTTCGAAACCTTCTTCGACCGCCTTTCATTTGGATACTCCAATTCTCGTAGTTCATCTTCGTTAGTTGCAGTAGCGTCATTTGACCCATGCCATCGGCTCCGATACCAATTTGTTAAAATAAAACTCACTAATTTGTGAAGTAATCTCACACACACTAACGATAGAATGCTCCGATACCGCTTTGTGAAAATACTACCCGTGTACTTGTGAAGGAGACAAAGAACACTGATTTTATCAAAAAAGTTTTTTCTATTGCTCTATATTTCTTCTCTCTTTCTCTCTTTTGCTCTCCGTTTTGCTCTGTCTTTACAGAAAAAGGATTAGGTATTTATACATTTTCTATCACTAATAATAGGGTGAGAGAAACGCTCATAAACCCTACCATCATTCCCTGAAAAACTCTATGCCTTTCCTTTAACTTGACTTTTCAAATTAAATTTCCTAACAAATTTACTAAAGATAACATTTTGCATTTTAAGTTTATTTCAACAATGTTGAGCAGACAGCGAAAACTCTCATGTTTGCCAGTATTCAACCATTTTGTAAACAAGTCTGCCACTTGGTCATCTTTCTTGATTTGTTGCATCTCGATTTCTTTCTTCAGGGCTTTCTCTCTAATTTAATAGTTGTGTACCTCCACATGCTTTGTTCTAGAATGAAACACCAGATTTTCTACTAGGCAAATCGCTTGGTGTTAGGATCGCACAACAACGCACACGCTCGATCTAGATGAACACAAAGAATAGGATAGAGAAAATTGCAAGGAGAACTCTGGCTAAAAAGATTTTTTTTATTGATGACTTTAGGTATGTACAACAAGAGAGAGTACAGAGAATAGAAAGTACATTTTCAAAACTCTACCGGACCAGATATATATATGGTTTAGTTTACTATATATAGCTTTACCAGATTTAGCCATCTATTATATATAGCTTTACCGGATATAGCTTTACCATATATAGCTTTACTATATATAACTTTACCAAATATAGCTTTACCGGATATAACCGTTGACCAAGCTATAAATAAAGAGCACCATAACCTAACACTTGGTTGTTGCAATGAAGTGGTATTAGATAGTCAATTTTTTTGTGTCAATCTTCTGTCAAGAGTTTCAACCATGTACTTTCTTCAGCTGCTCTAGCTGCTGCTCTGTACTCTGCTTCTCTAGTTGACAATGATATTGTTGGTTGTCTTTTGCTACACCCAAAAAGTGTTTTCAAACCGAGCTTGAACACATACCTAGTGCTTGATCTTCAAGTATCGTGATATTCTGCATAGTCAGCATCACGGTATCCAACTAGCTCGCAGTCTTCACTTCTTTTGTACAAAAGACCATAATTGATTGTACTTTGACATTATCGTAAGATCTGTTGTGCCTCATCCAAATGAGAATTCTTCAAACTTTGCATGTACTGACTAATGACTCCAACTTCATTTTCAAATTCATTTGGTTGGTTCATGTAGATCTCCCCTGTCCAACTCCCCATGCAAGAAAACATTCTTTCATATCCATCTGCCATAATTTTCAATATGTATTTACCACAAGTACTGAAGAAACCTGCACGATAATGATATTTGCCACTAGACTAAACGTTTCATCATAGTCTAGTCCATATTGTTGAGAGAACCCTCGAGCTATAAGTCGAGCCTTGTATTTCTCGATTGATCCATCCAATCGACGCTTTATTTTGTAGATCTACTTGCAAAAGATGGATTTGACACCTTCTGGTCTTGGCACTAGTTCCCAAATTTGATTTTTCTTCAATGCTATAATTTCTTCTTCCATTGTCTGTTGCCAAGTCGTATTTTGCGATGTTTCTTCATACGTCTCTGACCCTTTAACTTTGTCTTTTATAATAGTTGTATTGACATATTTTGGATTCTTTCTGATCGTCTGAGTTGTTGAGGTCCCCTTTGTTTTTCACTAGGTTGGATTAGTTGAGTCACTTCTTGCTCACCAACACGAGTGTCACTTGGATCTTCAGGCACATCAACACTTCCTTCTTCAAGGGTCACCCTACTTCCATTGCGTCACTCTAACCATTAGTCATGTGGTTTGAGTATCCTGAATCAATGATCCACTCATCCTTGTAATCGATATGTCTTCTCATAATTTCCATGAGCGCTAGTTCATCTTCTTCTATGACACGTATTGCCTCTAAATCCCATTCATCCTCCATCTCATTTTTGGATGTTGCCACATTGCTTTCAATAGATTTTTTCTTGGACCAACAATATCTGGACGTGTGACTTTATTTTTCTACAATTGTAGCAAATACCTCCAAGTCTCTTCACTTGAGAGTTATTGTTTTCGTTCTTCAGAGCTCTCTCTGGTTGTGCACTTCCTTCATGGCTTCTTCCTTTGTCACTATTTTTATATCCACATTTGTAAACGACTTATTGTTGCTCCGACTTTCACTTGTGTAGAATGCTTCTTCTTTACCTTGTAATGTGATCCTCTCATTTGTTTAGCCATGACTTATTGACTGGCTAGCAAATTTCTAAACTCTACAAGTGATGGTTGAGCAGGCCATCCTTGTATAGCAATCATGAAACTTCTATATTCTGTTCGCAATCCGTGGATAATGATCCTCTTCATTCTAGCTTTTCAAATGGTGGAGTCAGGTCTAGTTTAGTAATCTCTTTGCAGATTGACTTGACTTTGTGAAAGTACTGAGTAATCGTCATATCACATTATGAAATTGATAACAGCTCGTTCTCCAGAAGTTGTAGTCTCCTATTATTCTTCTTTAAGTACAAGATCACGAACGTGTCCCATGCTTCTTTCAGTGTCTTGTCATCCCAAGTATACTCTAACATCTCTCCTTCGATTGTGGTTTTCAAGACAAACATTGTTTTGCCTGCTTTGATTCTCCATTTGCGCAAGGTGCCGTTAAATCCTCCTATGACAACATTGTTTCACTCCAACCAACGGTCTCCCAAAGGTCACGTGCTTGTAAATAGGACATCATGCATGTTTCCCACTTATTGTAGTTGTTGCTATTGAGTTTCTTAGTTCCTCCAACAATTTAGAAATCACTCATTGTGTTGGTAAGACCTCAGTAATACCAAAGAAGCTCTTTCGACACAAAACTTGTAGAGTCAGAGACTACTCACGACACAAAGAAACTCACTCACTAATAATTTCAAGAATCGTTTATGATGTGGAAGATCAGACAGAGTTGCAACCACAAAGCATACTAAGAGTTCCAAGAAATCAGACAGCCTACACTGACCTCACTCTGATACAAGATTGTTTAACACTGCTTTTTGTGAGAAAGACTCGCACTTTTTGTTAGCATCAATCGAGAAAAGATTACAAGACACTTTGTAGAATACTACTACACTTTGTGTTTTGTATTTCTTGGGATGAAAACATTGATAGTGTGGAGGGGGATTTATAGCATAGACTAGACAATTTATTCTAAAATATCTAACCATTTATTCCTAACATACCCAAATATTTTTTCTAAAATATTATGTATCTTTCCTCCTAAAATACCTAAATCATTTTGCGTGAAATATGTAGGTATCTTTATTCCTAAAATACCTAAATCATTTTCCTAAAATGCATAGACAATTGACTCATACGATTATTGGGTTTGACCTTATTGGGCTAATGATGATATTTTAACAGGTTGTCAATTCGATACATCCGTTCCTGAATGGACAACTCATCTAATCGACCTTGTCATCGAGTTCTTTCACCCGCTCGTCTAAGTACCGAATATTGTCGGGAACTTCCCACAGGTATTGCATTTTTTCTTCTATGTCGACTAGTCGGTTGACGTAGGACTTATTCAACATGTTGGTCGTAGCCATGTCTGTTGAATCACTTTTGGAGCCAACTTGACTATGATACTAACTATCACAATTGCACTTTTCTTGTCAACGGATTTGGCGATTGTGCAGCACTCACTCTCAGCATTGAGTGAGTCAAGCCAACTTAGGATCGCGTCGCTTATGGCCAAGTAATATATGCTCAAGCCTCTGGGCCTGTTTTGAAAAGAATATTTTAGAAAACGGGGGTAGAGAGATTTTGAAAATGAGTTTGAAAGCAAGATTGAGAGAAAGATTGAAAACGATGTTATATGACTATAAGCAAAAGGAAACACAACTATTTAAATAGCATATAGATTTTCAGGTAGGGAGAATTTAACAACTAGTCGCATCTCCAAATAATACATTTTAAGATTATTCAGGTCTGGCAGACCTATATGTGATTTCACCGAACGGTCATACAAAATCTAGGTGGGAGGAGTTGACGACCGGTCGCATCCTCCTATAATACATTATGGGGAATTTCATGTCTACCAGGCGTAAACATGATTCTGCTGAAACATCATACGCTTAGAAAAGACAAGAAGAAAATTATAAAACATAAAAACAGTAAATGAAAGCAATAAATTGATAAAAGGCAAGGGTTTTGGCATGCAACTGGCATGCGACCAGTTCAAGACGCCTTGGACAAGTATAACTGTGACAACCAGATCATGGATACCATTAAGAGTTTACAAGTAGGTTATTTACTGAATTTTATACTTATTCCGACTTCCTCATGTCTTTCAGGTCCTTAAGAAGAAGCTAGTCGAAAATGGGAGTAGATTTGGAGCAAGTGTTATACAAAGATGCATGGTGTTTTCAATTGTTTTAATGTTTTAAGTTGTTTTGTTTAGTGGCCAAATGTATTAAAACTCTAAAAAAATTGATTTGTAAACAAAATGTATTTATGTTTTATATATTTTGTCTATGAAAAAAAAAAAGAAAAGAAAAATACCATCATATTTTCAAGTTTTAGTTGTGATTCAAAAATTTGGTTGTGACACTACACTAGCCCCTCTTACTCTAACCCCTTGTGAATTTTCTTTCAAGAGTCTTTCGCAAGGCTTGTCTTGGTCTAGTGGTCGAGTCATAGTTAGAACAAATTTTTTAGTCAATTTGATCTCTATATTTACTTCAATATGTATTTACTTAACCATTGTATTTAAAATTTAATAATAATAAATTTAAGGATGATCCAAACTTCCATGGTTGGTCTAATGTGATTATTCCCTTTAGAGAATTCCTTTGTTTCATAAGTGGAAAACGTGATGACCTTATTTGATTATAGTTAACTAGGTTGGACTCATTCTTGTATTTGAAATTTGGTATCTAATGGTTATTTAAGGCCGTTACAATCGATGCTAACAAGTTGCATTTGGAAACTAGTTTTATATCGAAAATTTTACTTGTTCTCTTCTTATTTTATGAAAGACGACTAGCTTGGTTAAAAAAAAAAAAAAACAAAACAAAACAACTTTCTTTTTGTATGCGTGTTTAATTTATGTAAGAAAGTTTGATAATGACCTCTAGTTTAGGAGGAAATTTAGTAGTGTTACAGTATTATTAAAATAATTTTGAGAATTACATTTTCAAATAAGTTTTAAAATTAAAAATATTATTTTATAAGCAAAGTCAAGTGTGCATTTGAGTTATTTCTTGAGTTTATTCAGGAATTTTATTGTCTAATTTAATTGTGTATTGTGCCTTTTAATTGTAGGACTGAACTGCAATAAAAAAAAAAAGCCTTCGGTATAAAAGCTTTATTTTTCAAATGTGATTTTTTGCTCTAGAAAAAATAAAAAATTAGTTGTCAAAGTAGGAGTGTTTTCTTTTTTAATGGCTCACGATTTGAACGCTTAACTTTAAAACCATTATCAAGTTTTCCTAATTTTGTATAATGCCTTTTAAAAAACATATAGATTTTGTTTCTATTTGATTGGTTTGAAAAATCAATTGGTTGGTGGATCCAAGACTGTGTAGTTATCTCGTGAAAGTCTTGTGTCACCCACATGCTCTCTGTCTCCCTTACAAAGTCGTGTATTTGATAATATTTTCCAAGATCCCCAAGTTTTAAATGCCTCACAGCTGTTCCTAAAAAGACATATAAAATGGGTGTGTTGGTTTCCAAACCAGGAGCTCAGTATTGATTTGGTTTGAAGAATGGCAACCTGTTTGATGCAACAAAAGGGAAGTGGAGAGGAAGCAAATGGGGGGAAGAAAATTGTAATAACCGGAGTGAGCCAAGGATTGGGACGAGCATTGGCGTTTGAGTTGGCAAAACGAGGCCACACTATAATCGGTTGTTCCCGCACCCAAGACAAGTTAGATTCCCTTCACCAACAACTCTCCAATTCTTCCTCACTCAATCATTTACTCCTCAATGTTGATGTGGTATGTCATTACCCCATCTCTTTGTTTATCCATACATATGCTTTCATTTCTTCATTAAAACACCTGAGATTCTGGGTTTTAGAGGTCAGATGAGAGCGTTGAAACCATGGTTCGTACTGTAATCCACAAATTTGGCGCTCCAGACATAATTGGTATATGCATATTACAACTGTTTTTCTTCTCTCTTCTATATTTCCATTTAAGAGCAACCCATGAGAATTGAGGCTCTTTTTCTTTTTTTGTACAATAGTAAACAATGCAGCTACAATCAATAAGGAGAATGCCAAGATTGGCGACATTAGTAGAGAAGAGTTTGATGATATCATTGACACAAATGTGAAGGGGACCGCTAATGTATTGCGTCACTTTATTCCTCTTATGATTCCTAGAAACCAAGGGATCATTGTGAATATAAGTTCTCTATTTGGAAGGATGGGAGCTCCGCTGGTATGCATATACTATTTTGCCCATGTGTTTAGTTTAGTATTCAGTGAGTTGAGTATGTTTTTGTGTTTTGGTTTTTAAGGTTTCACCATATTGTAGTTCAAAGTGGGCGGTTGAGGGCTTAAGCAAATCGGTAGCAAAGGAGTTACCAAATGGAATGACAGTTGTGGCATTGGATCCTGGCCTTATATACACTGAAATGCTTTTGTGTAGCCTGGGCAAGGTCGCTTCTAACTACCAATCTCCCCAGGAATGGTATGGTTTTGGTAATAAAAATGAATAAAATTATACGTATTTAGGTCATGTTTATATTCAGTTTCATCTTTTGTAAATTGTGGTAGGGCTTCCAAGGCGGCTTCAATGATTCTAAATTTTACAAATGCTGATAATGGTGCATCTCTCACGGTTGAAGACCCAGGCACTCTGCCAACCTAATAATTTCTCATACCCTTTTTAGTCATTGTCCTTTGGAAAAGAATCTCAGAGTAATGTATTTGACACAACGTGCAATTTCATTACCTTAGCTTCTTTTGTATTATTATTGAACCTTTATTATTGAACCTTTCCATCGTTATTTCCTTCCAAATGCTTATATATTTCTACTTTTCCGTGTCTAGTAATAACAGCTTTTATTTTTTAAAAATCTTTTATTCAAAAAAATTAATATCTTATACACGCTAGAATCAAAGATCTAGAAGCAAGAGTCACTCCACAATCGAATTTGATCAAGGTTTGATTGATGTCCGAAGCAAGAGTCACTCCACAATCGAATTTGATCAAGGCTTGATTAAATGACTCAAATACAATGTCCCACATAAATGGCATGAAACTTATGAAACAACCAAAATAATACTAACTGTAAAATTCTCAATTTGAAAACTAAATTTCATTATCTTCAAATACTCACTAAAGAAGTTAGTGGCTATGATCTACTCTTGTTACCCTTTAAATCTCCACCAAAAAAAAAAAAAAAAAAAAGTTATGGACAAGTTGACAAGTAATTTCCAACCATTTTTCCACCGTATGAAATAATGAAATTAAATTAATAAATAAAGTTTTTTAAGAAATAATGAATTAAAATAATAAATAAAGATTTCTAACAAATTATCAATCAAGTGCAGCTTATAGAAACTTCATCCGTTACTTGAACCGTGCACATATTCACTTTAAAGCTCCAAATGGTCCTTCCACAATCGAATCAACTTGTAATACATGAAATAATGGTTGAACCGAACCTATCAAATTTTATAGGTGAATAATGAATGCGTGTTGAATCTTCTCGGCCTTGGATCGTGTAATAAGTCCACTTAAAATATTTGGAACATTTTGATCCTTATCAACTTCCCCCTCTTAAGAAGGATTCGTTCTAGAATTAAGAAGATCATCACCTACATAAAAAAAAAAACTAAAGTTAGTAATATTGAAAGTAGAATGTACTGAAAATTCTCCTAGAAGTTCAATTCGATAGGCATTGTTATTAATTCTTTCAAGAACTTGATAAGGTCATCATACCCTCTTGGATATTACTTTGTTTTCCTTTTGAGATGAGTATCTCTACTTGCGAAATTGTATCAAAACCCAAGTCACCGAGTTGATAATAATTTTAATCCGTCCTTTGTTAATTCTTGAAACAATTTTGAAATTTTGTTTCTTAATTCTCTCTTTGGCTGCTTCACTTACAAAAGTATGAGAAGGAATAAGAAATTAATCAAAAGATTTAATGGATTAAATCCATAAACAACTTCAAAAGGAGAACCATAAATGGTATTATGGAATTGCTCTATTCTATGTAAATTTACAAATGACAAATATTCATCTGAAGGCTTAATATTCTTAGAAATTATAGCCGTAAGCAATGTTTCTAATGTTCTATTAACCAACTCAGTTTGCCATCAGCGTGAGGCTGACATGTAATTGAAAACTACAATTTGGTACCTAATTTACCTCACAATACTTTTCAAAAGTGACTTGAAAAATTAATGTTCCTGTCACTGACAATAATTTTAGAATTCCATGTAATCTTACTACTTTCCTAAATAAAAAATAAGCAACATGGATGATGCATCCTGTCTTGCTGCATCCAATAAAATGAGTCATTTTACTAAACCTGTCTACGGCAACAAATGCTATATTTACCCTCTTTAGGGTGGGACAAAACAAAAACAAAATTCGTATATATATTAGTCAGGTTGTTAGGTATTCAAGGGAGTATACAATCCATTTGGTTGCGATATATTTAGCTTATTTGCATTTAAAACATGGGCTACAAAACTTATGAACATTGTATCTTTGACCAAAAGAAGTGTACATGCAACCTATCATAAGTTTTATCATAAGTATGTGTCATCTCTATATAATTCCTTAATATGCTCGAAGTCCAAATTTTTTTTGCAAGAATTAAAGAGATTGTACCTTCTAGATAATGCATTTGCTACCATATTATCCTTACCTTGCTTATATTTGACGACATACGGAAATGTTTCAATAAACTCCACCCACTTTGCATGTCTACGGTACAGTTTGCTTTGACCCTTAAGATACTTCAAGCTTTCATGATCGAGTGGATCACAAATTCTGTAGGCCATAAGTTCTGTTGCCACACCTACAATGTGCAAACTAAAGCAAACAATTCTTTACCATAAGTAGTGTTGCCACACCTGCAATGTGCTCCCCCATTTAGTTTTTCACTCAAATACATTAAGGGTTTTCCATCTTGCATCAAAACAACACCTATGCCCAAACCACTTGCATCACACTCAATTTCAAAAGTTTTATCAAAGTGAGGTAAGACAAGTAATGGTGCATTGGATAATTTCCTCTTAAGCTCATTGAATGCATTCTCTTGCATTTTTTCCCATTTAAAAATAACATTTTTTCACTAAGTCATTCAATGGTGCAGCTATAGTAGTAAAATCTTTTATAGATCTCCTATAGAAGCTAGCTAACCCATTGAAAGCTCCGAACTTCACTTGAATTTTTTGGTGTTGGCCAATCTCTAATTGTTTTAACTTTCTATTCATCTACTTCTACTCCATTTTTATGGATTATAAAGCCAAGAATGTTAACTTTTCCCATACAAAAACTACACTTATTAAAATTAGCATAAAGTTTCTCTTTTCTAAGTCTAATCAAAACTGACTTAACATGCTCCACAGGCTCATCCAAAATCTTTGAACAAATTAAAATATCATCAAAATACACAACAACATGCTTTCCCAAATATTCTCTTAAAACATGATTCATTAAGCACATAAATGTACTAGGAGCATTAGTTACCTCAAAAGGCATAACAAGCCATTTATACAATCCAAACTTGGTTTTGAAAGTTGTTTTTCATTCATCTCCTACATGCATTCTAATTTGATGATATCCGGATTTCAAATCACTCTTTGTAAATAGACATGAACCATGCAATTCATCAAGCATATTGTTCCATCTGCAATCCACGCACATGCGCCACGTTCCATCTTTTTTTTTGCACCAATAATACTAGTGCAGAATATGGACTCAAACTTTCTCGTATATAGCCCTTTTCCATGAGCTCCTCCACTTGCCTCTAAATTTCTTTAGTCTTAGTTGAACTATCTCTATTGTTGGGTTTTATGCCCTAAAACTTATAGTTTGTAAACAAAAACATATTCTATTTTCAATTAAGTTATTGTTGATGTTTATTCAATAAAGATTGTTATTGAATAAAGTAAATTTTACGATTATTTATCTAAATCCAATAAACTAAGAACACTCTGCCTATAATATCATTACTTGAACTATGTGTAGAGACATAAGAGTGGTTCAAGTTAAGTATATAGTCAAAATGATCTATAGTACAAGGATAAGGCTGAGTACCTTATCCTGGGGACACTATGGCAACCCATTTTTGTATATGTTATGAACAATGTGATCACTAAATTGTACATGCAGAGACATGTGAGTGGGGTCGTCCTATGCAATGAGTATTGCAAAAGATCGGACCATGAAGAAAATCACTCTCACTTTATAATGTCGTTTACTATTGAGGCTGATTTTTTTTTTCATTCAATGACCTAGGTAACTCGATCTTAATCCTGAGCTAACCATGAACTCCTATTTATTTGGAATTATCCTTAGATTTGCATGGGTGGGAGTGGCTCGAGTTTGGTGACTCAATAGGCCTCCCATTTCAAGGGTAAGACTGGGTGAATGGTTGGGAACGTGGGGTGCAAGATTGAATTCGCTCCTACCCACTTTTAGGGATAGAAGAGAGGTAGTTTCCTTAAGTACTGACTCCAGGTCTTGAACAAGGGGCCCTACCCTCTTATTGGCTTGAGAGGGATTTGGTTTACTGGTTGGACCACAAACCAATTGTTCATTAGAGGATCAGTGGGACATAAGGAACAAGTGGTAACTTCAGGGGTAAAACGGTAAATTGGTCCATGTCTAGTTACGAACAACCTGTGAATGATCGACTTACTAATCATGGTTATATCAAATGGACAGAAATATATCTATAGTGAGGGGAGTGCAACTGCTAGGCTATACTGGAGTGTTCTAGTAGTTAACGAATGTTGGTTAACAAGGTTAATGAGTTTAGCCCGTTAATCTTGGATCGTTGGAGCCCATGATCTATAGGTTCATTAGGTCCCCCTGCTATCTCATATCGGACTAAACCATAGAATAGTGTGACAAATGAGTTCAAAATGTTCGAATTCAAATTAGGGAATATGCGCTAAATATATACGATATATTTAACCGCATTTTTTGTTTATTTACGAATTAAACAAAAAGAGAGAATGAGAGATATTTAAATAAGATTTAAATATTTTAATCAATATGGGTCGGAATTGATTGGAATTGACATTTTAATTAATGTTAAATATTGATTAAATAGTTTAATTAACCATTTAATATTACTTTAATTTGAAATTAATTATTCAAATTAATTGTTGAATTAAAATGGAGAAAGTCAAAATGTTCAGTTAATGGAAAATCCATGTTTGAGTGGTGGAATATTGAGTGTCAAAATTTTCAAAATTTGGTTTAACCAAACTCATGCTTCCCAAATAACCCCACAAATTTTAGTAGAACTTTGAGTGTCAAAATTTGGTTAACTCAATCTTGAGTTTTAATACTTATGAACATGCTAGTTAATTTACTATAATTGATGTTCTAAGAGTGCATAAGATCCAAATTGCTTCCGCATGTGTTATAACAACACCATTATCTATAAGCTGGCCTACGAGAAATGAAAGCCTTCGGAATGAAGTCTATTTTATGTTTAATACCTCTAATGGGAGGTAGTCCTTTATGTTAAGAATGAGAAATAGAAATAGAATTGGGATTGAAAGTATGATCTTCATTCAGGTTTACCACGTTTATATAGGATACAAACTATCAACTAATACCTAAAAATAGAAAAAATATATATCTAACTAAATCTGATAAATAAATAAAATATACCGTTAATCAAATCTATACTAACAACTCCCTAAATATCTGAGATATATTCTAACTAATTATCACCGCAAAATATCCTCTTAATACTCCCCCTCAAGTTGGAGAGTGTATGTCGATCACACCCAACTTGTCCTTCAAAAAGTCAAATTGCTGTCTTCCCAAAGCTTTAGTAAAAACATCTGCCAATTGCATTTTGGTCGAAACATAACACGGTTTGATGATTCCAGCTTGTAACTTTTCTCGAACTATATGACAATCTATTTCAATGTGTTTCGTACGTTCATGAAAAACTGGATTGGCTGCTATATGTAATGCTGCTTGATTATCACAATATAATAATGCTGGTTCGGACAGTGGAACATTCAAGTCTTGAAGAATGTATCTTAACCAAGTTAACTCTAAACAAGTATTTGCCATAGCTCGATACTCGGCTTCTGCTGATGATCTGGACACATTAGTCTGCTTTTTAGACTTCCAAGAAATAATTGAATTTCCGAGGAAAATGCAGAACCCAGAAATAGATCGTCTGGAAGTTCGACAACCACCCCAGTCAGAATCGCAATATGTCTGTAATCTTAAATTGTTTTCAGATGGCAGTAGAAGTCCTTGACCAGGAGTGCCTTTGATGTACCTCAGAACTCGAAGAGCTGCCTCCCAATGTGGTTTTCTTGGTTCATGCATAAATTGGCTAAGCATACGAATTGAATAAGCTATGTCAGGCCTAGTGACGGTCAAATATATTAATCTGCCAATCAACCGTCTGTATTTACTTGGATCATTCAACTTCTCTCCTTCAGTTAAAGAAAGTTTCAGATTTTGCTCCATAGGAAATTTGTCTGGACGTGCTCCTGTAAGACCTGTGTCTTGAAGTATGTCTAGAGCATACTTCCTTTGAGACATAAAAATCCCTTTTCTAGATCGAGAAAATTCAATGCCTAGAAAATATTTCAAATTTCCTAAATCTTTGATAAGAAATTTCTGGAGTAAACTAGTCTTGAGATATTGAATTTCTTCGAGATCATTGCCTGTCAACAGAATATCATCAACATAGATTAGAACTGCAGTGAAAGAAGTACCTTTACTCTTAGTAAACAAAGAGTAATCTGCTTTGGACTGAGTGTAGCCTGCATTTTGTATAGTTGTAGAAAATATGGAGAACCAATTGCGAGAAGCCTGTTTTAATCCATAAAGAGATTTATGGAGCCGACATACTGTATTCTCCCCCTGTCGGCGAAGACCTGGTGGTAAAGACATATAAACTTCCTCGTCTAGATTACCATGGAGAAAGGCATTTTGAACATCCAACTGATGGGTGAACCATTTTCGAGCAGCAGCAACAGTGAGTAAGCAACGAAGTGTAGTAAGTTTTGCTGTAGGGGAAAATGTTTCTGTGTAATCAATACCTTCAACCTGAGTGTATCCCTTTGCTACCAGTCGAGCTTTATAACGTTCAACAGAACCATCAGAGTTGTATTTAATTTTGTACACCCAACGACAACCAATAGTTTTATGACCAAGTGGTAGAGGAACGAGAGACCATGTATGATTACGTTTCAAAGCTGCAATTTCATCATTCATAGCCTGCTGCCATAACGGGTCGCCAACTGCCTCGTCATAGGTTTTAGGTTCTGTCTGGGATGTAATAAGAGCTAGAAAAGCACGTTGAGTAGGAGAAAAACGAGAGAATGAAAGGTAATGATGAAGGGGATACCTGGTGCCAGTGCCGGGACTTGAGCTAGAGGTTAAATGATTGGCTCCAGAAGACATCTCATAATCCTTATGCCAAGCTGGAGGCTGTTTAGTACGAGTAGAACGTCGAAGTGGAGCTGATGTATCAGGTGGGATAGGATTGGAATTAGTGGGCGAATCTGGAGAAGGTGGAGGAGACGACGGAGTAGTAGGTGAAGGGATAGGAGGTGAAGGAGGAGTAGGAGGTGAAGGAATAAAAGGTGGAGGATGGATGTTTGAGTAGGATGGATCATGAAGTGGTACAATAGGAGTCGAAGGAACTAATGTCGAAGTTTGTGAAGCTGATGAAAAAGGAAAATCATCTTCACAAAATTTGACATCACGGCTGATAAAGAATTTGTGAGATTGCATGTCATATAACTTGTAACCTTTATGACCACAAGGATATCCTACGAAAACACAAGGAGTTGCCCTAGGTTCAAATTTTTGCTTAGGATGTACTATAGTTGCATAACATTTACAACCAAAAACTTTAAGATGATGAAAAGTAGGTGGTCGTTTGTAGAGTGCTTCAAAGGGTGTCTTGTTAGATAATAATGGTGATGGCGTTCTATTTATAAGATAAACAGCCGTTAAAATGCACTCTCCCCAAAAATTAAGTGGAACCTGTGACTGAAAAAGAAGAGACCTAGCTACATTTAGGATATGGCGATGCTTGCGTTCTACGACTCCATTTTGTTGTGGAGTATAGACACAAGTGCGCTGAAATTCAATACCACAAGAAGTAAAGAATGGTTGCAAAGATAGGAACTCAGTCCCATTGTCTGATCGAACTATCTTGATAGTAGTATGAAATTGAGTTTGAACGAATTCAACAAAGTTCATTAACAAATGATGTACTTCTGACTTATGTTGCATTAAAAAAACCCAAGTACATCGAGTAAAATCATCAACAATAGTGAGAAAAAAACGCAAACCAGAATGGGTAGGAATTTTATGTGGTCCCCAAACATCACAATGTATCAGATCAAAAGCAGAATGGGTTGTTATTGAACTTCTTGGGAAAGACAACCTAGTTTGTTTTGCTAACGGGCAGATACTACAATTATGAGAATAACTCGCATTATTAAGATGCAATTGATCAGCTAGAAATTTAAAACGAGAAAAGGAAGGATGACCTAGGCGTAAATGCCACAAATCAGATGACTGAGATACTTGATGAGCTGAAGATTTGATTGGAGACGAAGAAATATGATAGAGACCTCCAAATTGTTTACCCGAGCCAATCATCTTCCCCGTAGCCAAGTCCTGCATAACACAAGAATCAGGATAGAAGGTGACATAACATTTCAAGTTATTGGTAAGTTTGCTGATCGACATTAGGTTTAAATTGAATGAAGGCACACATAAAACGTTGTTTAATTGAAGGTTAGGGCTAAGGGAAATATTGCCAGTATGTGACACACGTGCTGTCTCTCCATTAGGCAAATTTATTGTAGACATGATGGCAGCCTTTGGTTCAGTCATAACAGAAGATTTTGATACTATATGATCTGTAGCTCCACTATCGAGAATCCATGAATTAGAACTCGCAGAGTTAATAGATAATGTAGATATGGGAAACAAACCTGCAACATTGATGTGATTGTCAGAATTACCAGAAGGGTGATGATTGATTGCAGATAAGGCTTGTGCTATCTGTCGTAATTGCTCAGAAGAAAAATTTGGAATGGAATTAGGTGACTGTTCTTCTGTATTCAACTGTGAAACATCGGCCATATTTGCAGATGATCGATAGCCACGGTTATTGTGTTGATTGTCTTGTCTTGTCCTTCCAGAATTATTTTTCTGTCGACACCGATCTTCTGTATGGCCCCTTCTATCACAAAACTTACAGTGAAACTTAAGAATTCGACACTCATTAATTGTATGACCACTTTTATTGCAGTGTTCACACAATTTGTCCTTGGCGAATTTTGAATATATTGTTTTCTTTTGCACTGCTAATGCAATCGAGATTTTCTCAGTAGGTTCGGAAGTTACCTGACGCTGCATCTCTTCTTGTACAAGTAATGAATAGGCTTGCCTCACATTAGGTAATGGAGACATCATCAATATGTTAGATCTCACCGTTTTATAAGACTGATTGAGCCCCATGAGCAATTGCATCAACTTGTCTTCTTCGCGTTGATCAATATGTATTTGACGTTGATTACAGGTAAATGGTGTGCGGTACGCTTCCAGTTCATCCCAGAGTGCTTTGAGCTTGGTGAAATATGTTGACAGTGCCATGGTTCCTTGTGACATCGTTGCTATCGAGTTTTGTATTTGAAAAATTGCTGGAGCATTCTTTTGTGAGAATTGATCGTGAAGATCAACCCACACTTGATGAGCTGTCTTGGCGTGAATAATGCCTTTAGCGATATCTGCTTCAACGGAATGAGTTAACCAAGATATTATCATACTGTTGCACTGATTCCAGAGTTCGAATTCGGTTGAATTTGCATCTTGGGACGGTTCCTGAATTGTGCCATCAATGAAGCCAATTTTCTTCTTGGCAATAAGAGCATGCATAACTGATTTACTCCAGGATTGATAATTTGCTCCATTTAATTTGATTGGAACAAGTGAATATCCTGGCTGATCAGAGTGATGAATATAGTACGGATGTGTTAAATCAACATCCGAAATTTTGAAGCTGGATTTGGCTGATTCCGCCATAAAGGAAATTTTGATATTTAAGAACACCAAGATCGGTGCTCTGATACCATGTTAAGAATGAGAAATAGAAATAGAATTGGGATCGAAAGTATGATCTTCATTCAGGTTTACCACGTTTATATAGGATACAAACTATCAACTAATACCTAAAAATAGAAAAAATATATATCTAACTAAATCTGATAAATAAATAAAATATACCGTTAATCAAATCTATACTAACAACTCCCTAAATATATGAGATATATTCTAACTAATTATCACCGCAAAATATCCTCTTAATACTTTAGGTACTTCATCTTGGAACACGTCCTCAATTTCGTGTAAAAGAGATTGAAACATTCTAGGCAAAGACAAGTTGTTACCGTTAGAGATCAAACATCATTCCTTATATATAAGTATAAAGATGTTTTTTTTTTTTTTTGAAAACATTGTCTTTTAACCTCGAACTCTAGCCAAACAACTCACTTTTTTTTTTCCAATTTCATTCTTCTTTTCACTATTTTTTTTTTTTTAAACATTGTCTTTTAACCTCTCCAACTCTAGCCAAACAACTCACTTTTTTTTTCCCAATTTCATTCTTCTTTTCACTATTTTTTCTCTCCAGTATCATCCTCGATTTTTTTTTTCTTAAGCTTTAATTGATCAGCAAATACATGTGCAGAACTCAAAAATACAAGAGTGGTTTTTATACCATTCTTTATAAAAGAACACCTATTCAAATAGCCATCATACATGACTTTCCTATCAATTTTTCAAGGTCGATCAAGCCATATGTCTCCAGCAAGCATTGGTAGCACATCACAAAGAACTTCATCTTAATATTTTACTAAAGTAAAAGATATAAAAACTTGAGAAACTACCTTCATTGTTCCATTGTCATTGAGCCATTGAAGCTTGTAAGGTTTAGGATGGTGTTGAGTTGGAATTTGCAACCTTTTGATCAACATGGTACTTACTACATTGGTGCAACTTCCACTACTAATAACAAGACTACAAGGAGTCCCTTTGACAAAACACCTTGTGTGAAATAGATTGTCTCTTTGATCATCAACATCATTCTCTATAACTTGAGTTTTAAGAAAACTCCTCGTAATAAGTGTCAAATGACTTCCATCTTTCAATTCCTCCTCATTCTCCTGGACTTCTTCTTCAACTAGCTCATCTTGGTCACCTTCCTCACCATCTGTAACAACTTGTTCTTTCATGACGAGCATGACTCTCTTGTTTGGACAATCACGACTAATATGACCAATTCTTTGACACTTCCAATATTTGATGTCTCTATTTCTTTCTCGAACCTCCTTGTATTCATCCATTTTTTCTTTACCCTTGGAGATCTCTCAGCTTTGTTCTTTTTGTCAAGCTCATACTTTCCTCTAACCTGGAAAACTATCTTTTCAATATTTTCATTCTTTTTCCAGGTGTTGAAAGTAGAGGTGTACATCCAACCCGACAACACGGACCAACCCAACCGGAACTATAAGGATTGAGTTGGGTTCATTTTTCTGAACCAAACTGACTCGATTCGGTTTTGGGTTCATGGGATAAAACCCTTGAGTTGATTTGAGCCAAATAAAAATATATAATATATATTAAGAAGTTACTTGTAGTGGTAGGTTTGCGAGAGTGATACTTCATCCTAATCTAAAGTACTCACACACGAGTTCAACACCTAAAAAGTACTCACACACGAGTCCAACACCTAACAAATACAATAATTTATTACTTCTTTTAATACCGTAATACCTATATTTAGGTTATTCTGAAATAAATGCATATGGTGTTCATAATTTATTTTATTAGTTTTAGTTTCTAATTTCTTATCTAAATATTTTAAAAATATCTTAATATTTCATACTATTTTAAAACATATTATTTATAGTAGGAAGAAATTAACCTATAACATGTTTCTAATCATTTAATTTAAGAATATCATTCGTGTTTCTAACCAACCATCATTTAATTTAAGAATATCATTCGTGTTTCTAATCAAGCATCATTTAATTTAAGAATATCATTCGTGTTTCTAACCAACCATCATTTGATTTTTTATTCATGTTCATAATTTTATTTTATTAGTTTTAGTTTCTAATTTCTTATATAAATATTTTAAAAATATCTTAATATTTCATACTATTTTAAAACATATTATTTATAGTATGAAGAATTAACATATAACTATTTGACATGTTTCTATTTAAGAATATGATTCGTGTTTCTAACCAATCATTTGATTTAATAATATTATTTATGATAGGTTTATTAATTATGATTTAATACATATATTTAGGTTATTTTGAAATAAATGCATACAGTGTTCATGTTCATAGATTATACATATATTTGAATAATTTTTACTTTCTATCTATCATTTTTTTCATTGAACTTGGTAAAGTAAATAAATTTAAATATCCAGTTTTATCAAAAGTTGTCCAAAATATTTTGACCGTTTTAGTGTTTACTCTTCTAGTTCAATATGTAGTACGAGTGAGAGAATTCTTTAACACCTAAAATAGTAGATACAAAATTCCATCCATAGAAAATTAGTTTCAATTGATTTAAAGATTTTGTTATAAAATTTAGAGAAGTAATTCTAAATTCTAATGTATTTATTATCTATCTGTTGCAATATTATTATATCACAATCTATATATTTCTTTTATTTTTATAATAGTTTAGGGTCCTCTAATTCTCAACAAATGTATATTTTAGTTGTTTTTAGTTTTATGATAATATTGAACAATTATTCTAATGTATTTATTATCTATCTGTTGCAATATTATTATATCACAATCTATATATTTCTTTTATTTTTATAATAGTTTAGGGCCCTCTAATTCTCCACAAATGTATATTTTAGTTGTATTTGGTTTTTAGTTTTATGATAATATTGAACAATTTAATATGTTACCATTTTCAGTCCTTGTTCTTGATTGATTTTTTTTTTTTTTTTTTTTTTTTGTGTGAATAATTATGGATTGATTTGTGAACTTTTAATTATATTTTATTTAAGATCGTATCGGAATAATTATAAATCGTGGATAAATCAGATCCCATATTCAATTAATTAGATGTTTTTGTTAGCATTGGAAGTTATAGAAATAAGGTTAGAATCAATAAAATTTTAGTTGCCAGATTCAAGATAATAGCCAAACAATCGATTAAAATTGGCCAATAATATATGTTTACAGAATAAAAATAAATATAGAATTAGAACAATATCTTATTTACAGAATTGAAAAATGTTTACAAAACTGAAAATCTATTTACATAAAAAGAAAAAAATAATTACAAAGGAGGAAAATAATTATAGAATTAGAAGAATATTTTATTTACAAAATTGAAAATGTTTACATAACTGAAAATCTATTTACACAAGAAAAATAATTACAAAGAGGGAGGAGGGAAGATTTGTTGAACAGAATTTAAAAATAAAACGGTAAATATCAGAGGTCATGAAACTCTAATAAATTTTGTCTAACAGGAAATATCAAAATTTTAACATGTAAATTAGAGAAATAATTTTATAGAGTTTAAACTTGAAACTGATATCATGGGCTCACATAGGTTGACTTGGATTTCAAAGGACGGAATCGAACTTTCATTAAAAATTTATACGTGACAACGACTTAAGCTAACCAGGTAAGTGGCTCACCCATCATAGGTTACGCGTTAATTGCTGTTTGTTTGCACGTGCCCGTGGATTTGCACGTGTCATTAAATTGTATGCTAGTTGGTTGTGCTTAAGTACGTAATCATGTGAACGTGAATGTATGCTATATATGCTGCTTAGTTTGATGCGATATGTTATGCATGTGACGATATCTTATTCTTGAATGATTATGGCATGATTGTATGAAATATTTGAATGTAAACAACATGAATTGTATGACATGAAATACGGTAAACTGCATGGAAACATAACCCTGATAGGAATATGTATGATACGTAAAGAAATGAAAATGAGAATGACATGTAAGCATTTGGGTTATATTAATGATAAATGTAGGACTAGTGGGGACCTCATGCATATTGTGTGTTAATGCATTTGGGGGGATACCCCTATCCCATCACGAGGGTACGGACTCGTACATCCAATGGCAAGACAACGATCGTTATGCTTTGCATAGCACTGCCGTGACGGTTACTATTTTAACGGGTCCCGACATAAGGGGCTCCCAGAGTATGCCCACCGGATAAGAAAAGTGGCCCAGCGGTGTGTGAACTAGCTAGTGAGTCCATACTTGCACGTATGGGCTGTGTGTAGAGTATATGGTACACGTCCAAGATTACCCGTTAGGACAGCACCGTAGGAAAAACGAAACGAAACGATAGGTCCCATCATCATTGCATGTGATTGTTGCATAACCTCGATAGGGGGTCACTTACTGAGTATTCTAGAATACTCAAGCCTCGTGCTACTTTACTTTTGCAGATAAGGGCAAGACACCCATGTGACAACGACGGCGGCATCGTACACCTCGGGACCATGGCACATGCATAGGGTAGTTGTTTTTCCATTTCATAGTCTAGGTTGAATTCGGTTTGCATCACTAGTTTAGGTTAGTATAGGTTGAGCTGCATTTGCATAATAAACCATAGGGTAGAATTAAAACATTCATTTCGGTTTTGGTTCCTTTTCCTTTATTTCAATGATGTTCGTTTCTTTTTCCCTTGTAATCATTTTCTCTTTCACGAGGTAATAAAAGGCGAGTGTAAGTCGCATTTATAAACAGGGCCCATTTAATGTATATTTCGCATTCCAAGGTATAGTAATGACATTAGATTAAATAGGTAAAATTATAGGGTCATTCAGTTGGTATCAGAGCCAGGTTATAGATCTTGTAGACTAGCCTACAGAGTAGGGTGAGCATGTTCCATGGTCCAATTATCGATGCCCCATCGTTGCCAGGTATACCTTATGTAGAATGAGGGATGTATGATCTTTGTGATATATTTAATGTGGTTGGCTTTAAATGATGCATGACATGATATTGTATGAAAATGTGTTGAGATGTGATCTGATGTAATGCATGTCTTTACGTTATGATATTTATGTTTTCTTCTATATGAATTATATGGTAGGCTGCAGGGAATGTTATAAATAAATCATAAACTTAGTTAGAACCCTTAATGCACGTATTGTCGGTCGGTACCCCAGCATGGGTAGACCTAGTTACGAAAAATAGAGTAAAACATAGACAAGTTGTAATAGCTGGACAAACCATCCACGTAGACTTAAAAGTAGTGGATATGACGGATTTTAACGTCATACTAGGAATGGACTGGCTAGCCGAAAACTTTGCTAGCATAGACTGCCATAAGAAAGAGGTGGTATTCACACCTCCAAACGGACTCACCTTTAAGTTTAAAGGAACCTTCACAGGTACCACCCCAAAAATAATATCGATGATGAAAGCGAGACGTCTGGTACAACAAGGGGGGTGGGAATTTCTAGCCCGTGCAGTAAACACAAAAGGAAAGGAAAAACTCATAGATACAGTACCCATAGTAAACGAATTTATGGATGTCTTCCCGGAGGACCTCCTAGGAATTCCTCCATCGCGAGAGGTAGACTTGGGAATAGAATTGGAACCAGGAATGGTACCCATCTCTCAGGCTCCGTACCGCATGACACCAGCAGAACTAAAAGAACTTAAATCACAACTACAAGACCTATTAGATAAAAGCTTCATTCGACCTAGCGTGTCCCCTTGGGGTGCGCCAGTGTTGTTTGTAAAAAAGAAAGACGGCTCAATGCATTTATGCATTGATTATAGGGAATTGAACAAGAGGACGGTAAAGAACAAATACCCGTTACCCCGTATCGAGGACCTATTTGACCAACTGCGAGGGGCGACAATGTTTTCTAAAATAGACCTTCGATCAAGATATCATCAAATTAAGATTAAAAATGAAGACATACCTAAAACAGCCTTTCGAACCAGATATGGCCACTACGAGTTTGTGGTGATGTCTTTTGGTCTCATCAATGCCCCAGCGGTATTTATGGAATTAATGAACCGAGTATTTAAGGAGTGCTTTGTAAGGACCGGGTTGACTCGATGACTAAAAAAAACGGGTAATTTTTTTCACAAAATAAAACAAAGGAATTTAAAACATTATATTTACATTATATCAAAATAGAGTTTATACGTAAGTACAGTATACTAGTTAAAACACAAAATAAGGAACGGACACAAAACACTTTAAAACAAAAGGATTGAGGACGACAGGTGAGGTCAGTCTATGGCACCTGCTCCAGAGTCCACTCCCGACCTCGACCAGCTCCTTATCACCTGGAAAAAAAATGGAGAATAAGGAATGAGTACAAGACTCAGTAAGTAGCCTACTTGTAGGCTCTTAATCGTGTCCTTGATATGCTAGGGTACCACATTCTTTGTTCTTTCTTGTTCTTGATCTTGTTCTTGTTGTAAGTACTTAGGCCCTCTAATTATTGTTCTTGACTTAAGGTTCTTATCTTGATCTTTCTAGAGGACCTTGGTCCTTGAATCCTAAAACCTTGGTCTTTATTTAAGGGCCTCAGTACTACGGTTTTTGGTTCTTGGTCCTTAGAACTAGTTCTTGTCCTTAGAACTAGGATCTTGGTCCTTGTTCAATTCCTTGATCTTTCTCTTGTTCTTGGTACTTTCTTGGTTCTTGTTTTGTTCTTGATTCGTTCTCCTAAACACTCTCCCTAGGATTTACGGCACTAGACATGCACCTGACAATCCTGTGTCCAAGGCTTCATGCGTTCCAAGCGACACAGCCTTAACCTACGTCCAAGGTTTCATGCGTTCCAAGTGACGTAGTCTTACTGCATCTTAGGGCTTGCCCTTCGATACGGTCTGCTTAACCTATGCTCAAGGCTTCATGCGTTCCAAGCGGCATAGTCTGAAAACCTACATCCAAGGCTTCTTACGTTCCAAGCGATGTAGTCTTAATACTGCACCAAGGGCTTGCCCTATAATACAGTCTGCTTAACCTACTCAAGGCTTCATGCGTTCCAAGCAGCGTAGTCTAAGTCATGAGCATGCTGTACCGTGGGAGGCCTTAGGAGGTTCTTGATTCGTGGCTAAGGTAACGTTCTCTTTTCTTATTCCTCCGTGACTTTAGACTACTCCCCTTAATAGACCATAAAGGTCACTTGCTCGGTGCATACTTAAACATGGCATCCTGCAAGTCTGCAGGGCATCTCTTCTAGGTGAGGGGAAACTTGAGGCATGACATCCTGCAAAGGAAACATGGTGCAGGGCATCCCACCTAGAAGAGGAATTCTTGGGCACCGCTTGGTGGGAGGTCATGGGTCACTTTGGACATGACTAGAGTATTACCTAGGATTCTTAAGTTTCTGTTTCTGAGTTTAGGGACCTTGGTCCCTCGTCCTTGAGTGGTACCTAGCATTCTTCTTACTTGGGTAGTTGTAAAGCTTGTGTGTTGTTGTTCTTGGTTCTCGTAAGTTTCTAAGGTCCTTAATTTCTTGAGTCATAAGTTGTAACTTGTATTTGTAACCATATGAACCCATCTTAGTGTAAGTTGTTCTAGAAGGTCATAGATTCCTAGGGAGTTATTTAGAGGGTTCTAGAAGAGTCTAGAGTCTTGTGGTGTTTCCTTTAGGTGTTTCTTGGGTCCTAACTTGGTTTAAGTTCCAAACTTGCTCCAATCAACTTGAGACCTCAAACATATCTTCATGTCCTTCATAATGGATCTTATAAGAAGTAGCAAATCATTTGGAGCACGTATAGACCTTGAATTTCCATAAGTAGTCCTAAGGGCATTTTGGTCATTTTACCCCTAATTCTTGGTTTTGATACTTAACGTGTTCCAATGGCTTTCAAACTTCACCAAATCATCAAACATCATAATATAAGATCTACATCAGGGTTTCATAGCATTTGGAGGCCATCTAGGTCATGAACCGTAGGTAGATATCCTTAGGAGCATTATGGTCATTTTGCACCATTTCTTGGTTTACCTACTTATCCTTATCCAATGACTACCAAACTTTATATATAACCTCAACATGCTATAGTATCCTCAGTATTAAAATTTCATAGGCATCGGAGTTCATCTAGTGGGTTATTTTAACGTTGCCTAAGTGTCCCGAGAAATTTGTTCGGTTCAAGGTCTTAACTTACGGTTCCTAGGGGTTTTCTTTCATTTATCCTAATTTCATACTTGGTTTAGGGTTCATATGGAAATCCAAGCGATTCCTACAAGTATTTCTTAACAAAAAGTCCAAGGTGGCTACTTACCTCATTGTCGACGTTCGGGACCTATTTTCTTGAGCTTCCGGTACCCGAATTACTTCAACTTTCCTTTCACAGACTCCTTATTGTGTCTACTTTCTGGAACCATAGATTTTTTCATGAGAACCGGTCTAGAAGGGGTTAGAATTGAGAAAAACTGAGGGAAGGTCGAGTTTTTTGGTTGACATGGCCGGTTCAACTGAACCGGCCACGTCATCGTCTTCTTCCTCCAGACGGGAAGAAGACGCGGCCGGCTATAGCGCCGCCGTCTGAAACTCGCCCTCCCCAGCTCCGATCACGCTGTTTCTCCCCCCGATTTCTTCATGAAACTTTTACAAGAAAGAGCTAGGGATAGACTTCGTACCTTTTCTTGGATCGTAGCCTAAGATATTGCTTCCAAAGTTCGTCCAAAATATGATTTCTCGCCGGAGTAAAAACAGAGGATTTCTTATTGGGTAGCCGATTCTAGGGGTTTTCGAAGCTCGATTTCTTCACAAAACCTCTTCCTTATTCTTCCTTCAAGATAAAGGAATTGGTTTGGAGGAACGACTTTGAGTGTGGGATCTTAATTTCGAGAAACCACTCTCGGTCTGCAAGTTACCCGACACCTCCGATTTTCGATCTCTTGGGTATCTTGTTCTACGACGTTTCAGCTCTCCATTCCTTCATAGAACTTGTGGTTAATCTTGTTTAGAAGCTATAGGAACAAGTTTGAAAGGAGATGGTGGAGAATTGCTCTCGAATTTAGAAGAAACCCGAGAGTAGGAGACTCAAAATCTAAACACTTATTACCAACGATTGGGAGCTCGACCTTGCTCGATTCTTGTTCCAAACGATTGCCCCAACTTCAGAAGTTATAGGGGAAACTTAAACCGACATTGGGAGCTCCAGAATCGTCGTGAATTGTCGGTTGGATTTTCTGGAAAATCCATCGGAAATATTTACTCCGATCAGAGACTCACCGACTTTGGTTTTGAATCCCAGGCGTTGGATGTGATGATATGTCCATCTTCTAGATCATATCAAATTTTGGGGAAGATCCAACGGCTGATATTTGAGTTTCGAGAGATTTTGCTCAGATTGCCACTGTAGACCCTCTGATTCTGATCAGAGTGGCATTTTCGTAATTATTCGTTCTTCCAGGGGTATTATGGTAATTTTCCACTTTCCGAATATTCTAATATTATTTTCCTGAAAAATCCATAATTTTTTTAAAAATCCTTCATCTCACGTTGATCATTCTTCCCTTCTTGAACATCTTGAAATTCCTTCTAGATAAGGAAATAAAAATCCGGGAAGATCCTTGATATTTGGGAAAATGACTTTTTTGTTCTTTTCGCTTACGCTTTCATTCCCAATCCTTCTCCAAAGGTCTTGAGTCCTTGAGATTACTTCTTATGGTTTAGAAATGACTTACTAAGACCCCTTGCTTAATCCTCATAATTTCCTTCCTTGGATCCTTTGGGTCTTGCATAGGTGGCTTTCCTTCGTTTTTTGGGGTGTTACAAATTCTCCCCCCTTAAAAACTTTCGTCCTCGAAAGTTCGTTGTCCTTAATTCCTTGTGTCCTTATCATTGGGGTGTCTATACTCAACCTTGTTCTACTTAGTGGTCCTTTTTCGGCTTACCCTTCTCCGACTTTTCCTTGTCCTTATGGCCTTAGTCCTTAACTTATATCTTAAGGCCAAGTACTTACTCCGACTTGTTCTTCTTGATTGTCTTCTTCCTTGTTGAGATGACTAATCTTCCTTGCATTTTCTTATATCTTAGGACTTATCTTCTTTCCACATCAAGCCTCAACGTAATGACCTTGTTCCTAAAGTTTCTATCCTTGAAGGCTTCCCTTCTTCCTTCTTGTATAAGGCTTATCAATGGGTTATTGGGGGCTTAAGTCCTTCTTAGGTTTCTTATCCTTTGAGTATTCTCTGTTCTTATCTTAGGTTATCCTCCTTAATATCCTTATGGTCTTTTAGAGTCTTAGTTCTTTGGAGGAAATCACTTGACTATTTAGAGTCCTAGGTCCTCTGGAGGAAACCACTTGACTAATTAGAGTCTTAGGTCCTTTGGAGGAACCCACTTTGACTATTTAGAATCTTAGGTCCTTGGGAGGAAACCACCTGACTAAGCATCTTACAGGAATTTCTATGTCGAATACTTAAGTCATAAGATCAAGGGTTAAAGGCGTACCTCTTTATGCTTGACCAAGACTATTGGCTTCCTTAACCGTGGTACAGCCTTACCTTCTATGTAGTGTCCCTTGACACTGCTAGTTCTACTCTTGGTTTAGAACTTGTCCTTTGAATATTGGGTTAGTAACTTCATGACCATGATCCCAATAACATAAGTCTTAGGCATACTAAATCTTAAAGGTTCTTAAGGCATACTTACTGGACGTCCTCTTGAGCTGGGCCATAGAGAAACCTTGGACTCTGATACCACTCTGTAAGGATCGGGTTGACTCGATGACTAAAAAAACGGATAAATTTTTTCACAAAATAAAACAAAGGAATTTAAAACATTATATTTACATTATATCAAAATAGAGTTTATACGTAAGTACAGTATACTAGTTAAAACACAAACTATCCTACACATGATTTGGAGCTGGCAGCGGTGGTGTTCGCGTTAAAAATTTGGCGACACTACCTGTATGGGGAAAAGACCCAAATCTATACGGATCATAAAAGCTAAAAGCCTAAAATATTAATCTATACGGATCATAAAAGCTAAAAGCCTAAAATATTTGTTCACACAAAAAGAATTGAACATGAGGTAACGTAGATGGTTAGAGCTGGTAAAAGATTACGACCACTACAACAACATAATATATACGATAGGTTACGAAAAATGCTATCGTAGACTTTTTATACCGTTTTTCGTACGTCGTGATAGCCCATGTTATTAAAAGTCTAAGACTTTTTATAGCTATAATAGATGCTATAATAGAATAACGTTTTATAGCATTTTTTTATAGTTAAAATAGAGTAAATTTATAGCTTATATACGTTGCTATAAAAACATTTTATGGCGTTTTATTGAAGCTATATATAACTTTAAATTAATGCTATAAGAAAATTAATTATTCATTTATAATCATTATAGTTACCCTAATAAAATTTTAATAATATTTTTTAATAAAATTTAATTCAAATACTAAATAAACACGTCAAATACTCATAGCACCCATTCATAATTGAGATTTCATAATCTATTTCCATTACAATAATAGTATCCGATAATTTCCTAAAATAATGTTATACAAACGATACAAGATAAAATATTTTTCATTACTTGCAATAATTTTCAACGTCTGGAACCGGTATTATCATGTCACGACTTTGAGTGCAAGTCCTCTATCCCAGAATCATCTATTGACAGAAAAAAATAATAGGCAACTTGAACCTGCTCTAGATGCAACTACTCTTGAATATTCAACATTAGCAACAAATAGACAATTTCCTAATAGGACAGCAGTTGACCCGACATCTTTCTGCTAGCCTCTCTCTTCTTTAATATAGTCTCCATGTTTAAAAACCTCAGCTGCAAGATAAGTATTTTCTTAGTTTATGCTCCACTAGCAAGGCAACGGGAAAAGATGAAATCATAGGCACAAATTATAACTTCCTACCTAATAGCTGTCTTTGTGTCTTTGATAAATTCCTGATGGCTACTTTAGTTATTGAAAAGATTGCGCTCAAGATATTCAGTTGTTCTTGACCCAAGTACATCAATGTGTCTATTAAACTTGAGAAAAGAAGGAGTGTCCATGCATCACACTGGACCGCTACATATCGAGTAACATCATCTCCGATATTTCTAGAATTACCATTAATGTTAAAACAAACAAAAAGTAACTTATCATTCTTCCATCACATGTATCATCATTTTAAATTATAGAACAACACAACAATAATGACCAACAAAGAGTAAAAGAGAAACATAAAAAGAAAGGAAAAGGAACCTGCTCATAAGCGGGGAAGAAGATCTTTTCAGGAAAATTATCCCCACATAATTTCTTTAAATCATCTCTACTGAGAAATTATGACAAGACAATGATTGCATCCTTACCGATGATGATGAAGCAAGGTCTTCTGTATTGAGTAGTTTTGCAAGTCAAGTCCCCTGTGCAGAAGTTCAAAATATTAGAAGAAATAACTAGTAAAGAAATTCCATCCGGTAAAAAAATGGAAGCCATTGTACCAAGCCGGACATCATTGCTCTTCGCAAGAAACATAGACTTATAATTACAAGGTTGGGTATGTTAATACTTTATAGGTACCTTAAGATCTCTTTGTAGCACCCGATTGGAGTGCAGATAAACTACAGCTAGCTAGTAATAACTATGCCAACCATTTGCAAAGTTTTTGAGATAAAAAAAAATGACAATAAAAAAAAAAATCACGGTTACGAACTTACTTAAGAAAGTATGTTCCTATGACATTTTCTATCAATTCAGACCTGCTCAACAAAAGAAAACAGGGCATAAGAGGCTTGAGTTTCTTCCCATCCCTTTGTCCCCTTCACTACATCTGGAAAACTAGTTTATCGATTCAATCCATATTGACCTTCCACAAAATGTTCTAACTTTTGTTCTACCCTTAGTTATAATTCTTTGGAGGGAAAATTAAAAAGCATTGTTATAAAGGTTGTGTATTTTTTTTTTTTTTAATTCAATCTAAAAATAAACAACAATTGAAGACCATAAATGAAGCAAACTCCAAAAGATGGAAAATTTAAATAAACATCACTTACATTTCTCCACTTCACAGTAGCAAGTTACCATGCATATATAATCCCCTATACAAACGGCCTTTTTACTAGATCAGTGAGGGTAACAACTATGAGAAGGAGAAAAGGAAGAAAGGAAATAGAAGGCTTTGTAGCCTCATGAATAGGTGTAGTTTCATTCTGATACTAATCACTGACAACACGCTTTCTAGGGGGCACCATGTGCTTCCACTCCTCAATGTTATCACTTTAATCATGCATGCATTCCGAATTTAGTTCAATGTGTTTGTCTAGGTTAAGCATATTTAAACTCCAATTAATCAATCCAATCATACAGACAAATTTCTCCCCAAATGCCTGAAATTTAGAGGTATGAATAAATAATTGATATAACTAAATAATGAAGTCTTTTAGCCTGAAATTTAGGGGTATGAATAAATAATTGATATAACTAAATAATGAAGTCTTTTAAAATAAAATGGTTCAGTAAGAAATAATACAACTTTAATTTGGTCCTCGGATTGGAGGAAGTAGTACATTCAATAATTAAGTTCATCCTCTTGTTCTTCCATAATATTACAACATCACTCAAGTAGCAGAAAATGAGCGAGAAATATGACAAATTAGATCAATTAAGAGAAACAAAGTATTTAAATTTGTCAAAAGTATAGCTTTAGAACTTCAATTAGTAAGAATGATATGCTGATATATTGAAACAAACATGGGAAAAGGGAAAACCATGCCCACAAAATTGGAAGATCTAACTCACAAAGTTGAAACAAAGCCTTAGCTTCCCAAGTTGGTGCCATGAGTGAAACAAATTCTACGAGGAAAATAAACAATAACAAAATTCTATGAGAATTACCCCTGAATCTAACTAAATCTCTTAAATTAATCAAAATGCTAGAAATCAAAAGCATCATCTCCAAAACTGAATATCCAAATTAATTGAGAAAATGAAGGGGTCTAAACAGAGAGAACCAAACCTCAAAATATAGAGAAACCCTAAACCCTAGAACAAAAAGGAAGAAGTATCAATCCAAATGTTTAAGAAATGAGAAACCTGGATGCAAATCCACTCTGCTCATTCTCGTTTTAAAATGTAGGGTATTGTGTACTCCTCCTTCAAGGCACAAATATTGAACTATGCTCAATAGATTAAACACACATGTGAATGCTAACCTCGATTAAGAGCTTTTTCATTTGGCCCAGATCAGTGACATTGGCATGAAGATAGAGCAAAGACGAAGTTGCTATCGGATGCCGGACAAAAATAGAATACAAAAGGAAGAAAAAGATGAAATACATGGGTTATAACTCCAAATCATTAGATTATGGCAAAATGGAGCACAAGGGGAAGAGAGGAAATTGAGAGAGTAAATAAAGAGCTTACTATTTAAAAAAAATATATATATATCTAGCTCTTTCTTATTTTTTTTATTTTATTTTTTTGTTTTTTAATTTTGTGTCCGCTTCTTTTTCTCATTTTGGTTTTAGAAAATGCTATATTCAAAAGCTATAAAAAAGGTAATTTGTTGTAGTGGACATAGATATCCCGTACCACCCTCCTGTAAAAGCAAACACAGTGGCTGATGCACTGAGTCGAAAAGTAGTACACTCGTCTGCCCTCATCACAAGGGAGCCACTTGTGCGAACTGATTTCGAACGAGCTGACATAGCGGTAGTAACCGAAGAAGTGGCAGTCCAAATAGCCCGACTGACAGTGCGTCTCACGCTCAGACAAAGAATCATAGACTCACAACGTGGGGATCCAAGCCTAAGCAAAATCCTAGACCAATTGAAAGTAGGCCCAGTGGACGGATTCTCTAAGTCAACAGATGACAGATTATTATGTCAAGGACGTTTATGTGTCCCACCCATGAGGCACACAACTCACCCTTCTCGATACATCCAGGTGGAACAAAGATGTATCAAGACTTGAAACAACACTTATGGTGACGAAGTATGAAAAAGGATATCGCGGAGTACGTGAGTAAGTGTCTGGTGTGCCAACAAGTAAAAGCCCCTAGGCAGAAAACCGCCGGGCTACTACAACCTCTAAGTATATCGGAATGGAAATAGGAAAACATTGCCATAGATTTCATAGTAGGCCTACCCAAAACATTAAAGGGTTATACGGTAATCTGGGTGGTTGTAGATCGTCTGACAAAGTCGGCTCACTTCCTACCGGGTAAGGCAACATATACAGTACACAATTGGGCCCAACTGTATGTTAAAGAAATTGTGAGGTTGCATGGAGTACCAGTGTCAATTGTGTCAGATCGGGACCCGCGTTTTACGTCAGCCTTTTGGCGCGGACTCCAAAAAGCGATGGGTACCCGCCTTGACTTTAGCACCGCCTTCCACCCACAAACGGATGGCCAAACGAAATGATTAAACCAAATCCTGAAAGACATGCTTCGGGTATGCGTTATGGATTTCACAGAGAGTTAGGACACTAAACTGCATTTAATGGAATTCTCTTACAACAGCTTCCAAGCAACCATCGGGATGGCACCCTTTGAAGCGTTGTATGGAAAACGATGTAGATCCCCATTGTGCTGGGACGAAGTAGGAGAACGAGAACTTGAAGGACCCGAGCTGGTCCGCATCACCAACGAGGCGGTACAGAAAATTAAAGTAAGAATGCGTACCAAACAGAGTAGGCAAAAGAGCTACGCTGACGTTAGGCGTAGGAATTTATAGTTCGAAGAGGGGGACCCAGTGTTCCTAAAAGTAGCTCCTATGAAAGGCATTCTAAGATTCGGACGAAAGGGGAAGCTAAGCCCCCGATTTATTGGACTGTTCGAAATTTTAGAAAGAGTAGGTTCGGTAGCTTACAAACTAGCTTTACCACCTTCGCTTTCAAGCGTACACGATGTATTTCATGTTTCCATGTTAAGGAAATATATTGCAGACCCTACGCACGTAATAGACTACAAACCTCTCGAAATCGAGGAAAATTTAAGTTATCAGGAGAAACCAATTAAAATCCTAGCCTGAGAAGTGAAAGCCTTACGTAATAGAAATATAGGTTTCGTTAAGGTATTGTGGCGTAACCACCAAATCGAGAAAGCTACGTGGGAACGAGAGGAGGAAATAAAGGAAAAATATCCCGAGTTGATCCACGAGTTCGAGACTTTCGAGGACAAAAGTTCTTTTTAGGGGTAGGTAATGTAATAGCCAAAATAATAATAATAATAATAACAATAATAATAATAATAATAATAATAATAAATAACCAAATAAAAATAATTAGAAAAAAATATATACGTCAAAATAATAATAATAATAATAATTCATAATTAAATGACTAAAAATGATTACTTAAAAATAAAAATAAATAAAATTTACCCACCTCTCCACTAACCTATCGTCCGAACGACATCCTCTTTCCTCAACCCCACCATATCAACAGTTCATTAAAAAATAAACAGAAAAAAATGTCAGATTTAGGAAAAAGAAAAAATGATGTTTCAACAAAGGATATGATGCAGATCTACCTAGAGAGATTTTAGTCTGTTATTACAGTAAAATCAGATTTCCTTTTTCCTTTACAGTTATGGTTATAAGAAATCCATTTAGTATCAAATCTTATTTCATATTTTACTAGATCCTGTAATAATCCGATCCATATTCAATTAATTAGATTTTTGTGATAGCATGGGAAGTTATGGGGAATAAGGTTAAAATCAATAAAATTTTAGTTGGCAGATCCATAAATAGTAGCCAAACAATGGATTAAAATTGGCCAACAATATGTGTTTACCCAATGAAAATAAATATAGAAGGGGAGGAATATCTTATTTACAGAATTGAAACCGAACTGAAAATCTATTTACGGAAAGAAAATAATTACAAGGAGGGAGGAGGGAAGATTTGTTGAACAGAATTTAAAAATAAAACCGTAAATATCAGAGGTCATGAAACTCCAATAAATTTTGTCTAAGAAATATCAGAATTTTAACATGTAAATTAGAGAAATAATTTTATAGAGTTTAAACTTGAAACTGATATCATGGGCTCACATAGGTTGACTTGGATTTCAAAGGACGGAATCGAACTTTCATTAAAAATTTATACGTGACAACGACTTAAGCTAACCAGGTAAGTGGCTCACCCATCATAGGTTACGCGTTAATTGCTGTTTGTTTGCACGTGCCCGTGGATTTTCACGTGTCATTAAATTGTATGCTAGTTGGTTGTGCTTAAGTACGTAATCATGTGAACGTGAATGTATGCTATGTATGCTGCTTAGTTTGATGCGATATGTTATGCATGTGACGATATGTTATTCTTGAATGATTATGGCATGATTGTATGAAATATTTGAATGTAAACAGCATGAATTGTATGACATGAAATACGGTAAACTGCATGGAAACATAACCCTGATAGGAATATGTATGATACGTAAAGAAATGAAAATGAGAATGACATGTAAGCATGAAACGTGACAGGGGGTTATGTTCATTAATGATAAATGTAGAACTAGTGGGGACCTCATGCATATTGCGTGTTCATGCATTTGGGGGGATACCCCTATCCCATCACGAGGGTACGGACGCGTACATCCAATGGTAGGACAATGATCGTTATGCTTTGCATAGCGCTGCCGTGACGGTTACTAGTTTTAACGGGTCCCGGTATAAGGGGCTCCTAGAGTATGCCCACCGGATAAGGAAAGTGGCCCAGCGGTGTGCTAACTAGCTGGTGAGCCCATACTTGCACGTATGGGCTATGTGTAGAGTATACGGTACACGTCCACTATTACCCGTTAGGACAGCACCGTAGGGAAAACGAAACGAAACGATAGGTCCCATCATTTCATTGCATGTGATTGTTGCATAATCCTGATAGGGGGTCACTTACTGAGTATTCTAGAAATACTCCAGCCTCGTGCTACTTTACTTTTGCAGATAAGGGCAAGGCATCCATGTGACAACGACGACGGCATCGTACACCTCGGGACCGTGGCACATGCATAGGGTAGTTGTTTTTCCATTTCATAGTCTAGGTTGAATTCGATTTGCATCACTAGTTTAGGTTAGTATAGGTTGAGTTGTATTTGCATAATAAACCATAGGATAGAATTAAAACATTCATTTCGGTTTTGGTTCCTTTTCCTTTATTTCAATGATGTTCGTTTCTTTTTCCCTTGTAATCATTTTCTCTTTCACGAGGTAATAAAAGGCGAGTGTAAGTCGCATTTATAAACATGACCCATATAATGTATATTCCGCATTCCAAGGTATAGTAATGACCTTAGATTAAATAGGTAAAATTATAGGGTCGTTACACTGAACTTTTGGGTTGGGTCAAAAAAATCCCTCAACCCAACCCAACCCGGACCATGTACACCCCTAGTTGAAAGTAATAGACTTAGAAATAGCATACCTATTGGAGTTCTCCTTCTCCCAAGCTAGCTGCCCTTCGATTATGACAGCAAGGCGTAACAGTTCTTGCATATCAAAGCACGCTTGCCTATCCACTTGATGAGTAAGTTGTCGGTTTAATCCACCAAGGAATCTAGCCATTGTATCCTCCTCTTCTTCATCAATTCATGCTCTATTCGTAAGGGTCTCCATTTCTTTGTAATATTCTTCAACACTTTTGGATCCCTATTGCAAAGTACAGAGTTTTTGCTTGAGTACTCGAGAATAATGCTTAGGAATGTACATTTTTCTCTCCAATGTCTTCAATTCCTCCCACGTTTCAATTGGTTCTTCATAATTTCTCCTCCACTTTGATTTCAAAAATGGCTATTTCAAGACATGCTCAATTTTGCTCTCATATTGCAAATACTTCTCTAGATAACATCTCCCATAGAAAGTTGGAATTTTAAGTTTTACTCCCCCGACTCCTATTTCTTCTCCTCTCTCATATTGGTACTCCCTCTCAATTCTTTTTGGTACTAAAATTTCTCTACCCTTCTTCTGCCTCTTCCTCTCCCTCTCCCACGACCGATATCTGTCCCTCTCCTAGAACTATGTCTCGTTAAAAGGGGGACATTGTCATCTTTTTTATTTTCAACTCCTTCATTCAAAAGTACTTCCCTTCCTTGAAGATTACCTAAAGATATGTCAATTCACTCCATCAGGTCTGTCAATGTACTAATAAGTTGATTCAAACGAGTAATGGTTCCGATCTATGCTTCTCTCTACTTAGCTTCATTGATCTCCCCTCCATTTCATCCGTCGTGGTTCGTACTTGTACAAACTGTATTAAATATGTTTAAGACCTCACACACTCAATTCACTGATTTTACACTCAGAGACACACAAAGGTAGGCTATTTGAGAAATTGACTAAATTATGATCAAGGTAGGCTAATATATGGATAAAGTAATTCAGATAGTAGCAAATTATTCAAGGAAATCAAGATAAGTTAATTATGAAATAACAGAAAATAAAACAAACAAACAAATAAGGGACACAAACTTCGACATTCTATTCTAAATCATAAAGCTTGATCATTCCTACAAAAATTTCGAAAAACATAGCACGTAACTCGGTTTTTTTAGCACGTGCTTCAAACGTCCCAGACTAGGGTTTCCGAATTAGGGTTTTGATTTTAAGCACTTTTTTACTGTTTTATACAATCCGTTTCTTCGACATTCTATTATAAATCATCATGCTTCATCATTCCCCACAAAACTTTCAAAAAACATCGACCGTTACTTGATTTTTTTAGCACGTGCTCAAACGTCCTGGATTAGGGTTTCCATTTCAAGAACTTTTTTACTGTTTTATACACTCCTTTTCTTCGACATTAAATAATAAATCATCAAGCTTGATCATTCCCAACAAAATTTTTGAAAAACATCGAACGTTACTCAGTTTTTTTAGCACGTGCTTCAAACATCCCATATAAGAATTTCCATTTTAAGAACTTTTTTACTGTTTTATACACTCCGTTACTTAAAAATTCTATTCTAAATCATCAAGCTTTATCTTTCCCCACAAATTACGAAAAACATCGAAAGTTACTCAGTCTTTTAGCAAGGGGTTAAAACGTCCCGGATTAGGGTTTCAATTTTAAGCACTTTTTAACCGTTTTATACACTTCGTTTCTTCGACATTCAATTCTAAATCATCAAGCTTGACGATTCCCAAAAATAATTTCAAAAAACATCGACCGTTACACAGTTTTTTTAGCACATGCTTCAAACGTCTAGGATTAGGGTTTCAAAATTAGGGTTTCCATTTTAAGCACTTTTCTACTGTTTTATATGCTCCGTTACTTCAAAATTATATTCTAATTCATTAAGCTTGATCACTCCCCACCAAAATTTCGAAAAACATGGATAGTTACTAAGTTTTTTTAGATCGTGCTTGAAATATCCCAGATTGGGTTTCAAAATTAGGGTATCGATTTGAAGTACTTTTTTTTACTGATTTATACACTCTGTTTCTTCGACCTTCTATTCTAAATCATCATGCCTAAGCATTCCCCATAGAAATTTTGAAAAACATCGAACGTTACCAATTTTTTTTAGCACGTGCTTCAAACATCCCAGAGTAGGGTTTCCTAAACAGGGTTTCGATTTTAAGCACTTTTTTACTGTTTTATACACTTCATTTCTTTGACATTCTATTCTAAATTATCAAACTTGATCATACCAAACAAAAATTTTCAAAAATATCGACTGCTACTCAATTTTTTTAGCACGTGCTTCAAACGTCCCGGATTAGGGTTTCCATTTTAAGCACTTTTTTACTATTTTATACACTCCGTTACTTCAAAATTGTATTCTAAATCATCAAGCTTGATCATTCCCCACAAGAATTTCGAAAACATGGACAGTTACTCGATTTTTTTAGAACGCCTTCAAACGTCCTTGATGGGGGTTTCCAAATTAGGGTTTTGATTTTAAGCACTTTTTTACTGTTTTATACCCTCTGTTTCTTCGACATTCTATTCTAAATCATCAAGCTTGATCATTTCAAAAAATTTTTTTGAAAAACATCGACCGTTACTCGGTTTTTTTAGCACGTGCTTCAAACGTCTCAGATTAGGATTTTCATTTTAAGTATTTTTTTTCCTCTTTTATACACTCCGTTACTTCAAAATTCTATTCTAAATCATTAAGCTTGATCATTACCCACAAAAATTTCAAAAAACATGGAAAGTTACTTGGTTTTTTTATAACGTGCTTCAAACGTCCCGAGTTGGGGTCTCCAAATTAGGATTTCTATTTTAAGCACTTTTTTACTGGTTTATACACTCTATTTCTTCGACATTCTATTCTAAATCATCAACCTTGATCATTCCAAACAAAAAATTTGTAAAACATCGACCGTTACTCATTTTTTAAGCACATGCTTCAAACGTCCTAGATTAGGGTTTCCATTTTAAGCACTTTTTTACGCTTTTATACACTCCGTTACTTCAAAATTCTATTCTAAATCATCAAGCTTGATCATTCCTCATAGAAATTTTGAAAAACATGGACAGTTACTCAGTTTTCTTAGAACGTGCTTCAAACGTCCTTGATTGGGGTTTCAAATTAGGGTTTCAATTTTAAGCACTTTTTTACTATTTTATACACTCTGTTTCTTTGACATTCTATTCTAAATCATCATGCATAATCATTCCCCACAAAAATTTCAAAAAACATCGAACGTTACTTAGTTTTTTTACTACGTGCTTCAAACCTCCCAGATTAAGGTTTCCAAAATAGGGTTTCGAGTTTAAGCACTTTTTTACATTTTTATACACTTCATTTCTTCAACATTCTATTCTAAATCATCACGCTTGATCATTCCAAACAGAAATTTTTAAAAACATCGACCGTTACTCGGTTCTTTTAGCACGTGCTTTAAATATCCCAGATTAGGGTTTCCATTTTCAGCACTTTTTACTCTTTTATACACTCCATTACTTCAAAATTTTATTCTAAATCATGAAGCTTTATCATTCCCCACAAAAATATCGAAAAACAAGGCCAGTTACTCGATTTTTTTAGAACGTGCTTCAAACGTCCCGGATTAGGGTTTCGAAATAAGGGTTTCAATTATAAGCACTTTTTGACTGTTTTATACACTCCGTTTCTTCGGCATTCTATTCTAAATCAACATGCCTAATCATTTCCCACAAAAATTTCAAAAAATATCGTTCGTTACTCAGTTTTTTTAGCACGTGCTTCAAACGTATCGGATTAGGGTTTCCAAAATAAGGTTCCATTTTAAGCACTTTTTTACTGTTTTATACACTCCATTTCTTCGACATTCTATTCTAAATCATCAAGCTTGATCATTCCCCACTAAAATTTCGAAAAACATGGATAGTTACTCGGTTTTTTTAGAACGTGCTTCAAACGTCCCGGATTGGGGTTTCCATTTTAAGCACTTTTTTACTCCTTTATACACTCCGTTACTTCAAAATTATATTCTAAATCATCAAGCTTGATCATTCCCCACAACAATTTCGAAATACATGGACAGTTACTCGGTTTTTTTAGAATGTGTTTCAAACGATCCGGGTTGGGGTTTCCAAATTAGGGTTACGATTTTAAGCACATTCTTACGGTTTTATACACTCCGTTTTTTCGACATTCTATTCTAATCATCATGCCCAATCATTCCCCATAAATATTTCGAAAAATATCGATCGTTACTCGGTTTTTTTAGCATGTGCTTCAAACATACCGGATAAGTGTTTCCAAAATAGGGTTTCGATTTTAAGCATTTTTTTACTGTTTTATACACTCCACTTCTTCGACATTCTATTCTAAATCATCAAGTTTGATCATTCCAAACAAAAATATTGAAAAACATCGATCGTTACTTAGGTTTTAAGCATGTGCTTTAAACGTCCCGGATTAGGGTTTCCAAAATAGGGTTTCGAGTTTAAGCACTTTTGTACTGTTTTATACACTCCATTTCTTCAACATTCTATTCTAAATCATCAAGCTTTATCATTCCCCACAAAAATTTCGAAAAACATGGACAGTTACTCGATTTTTTTAGAACGTGCTTCAAAAGTCCTCGATTGGGGTTTCCAAACTAGGGTTTCAATTTTATGCACTTTTTTTTCCTGTTTTATACACTCTGTTTCTTGGACATTCTATTCTAAATCATCATGCTTAATCATTCCCTACAAAAATAAAACATCGAACTTTACTTAGTTTTTTTAGCACATGCTTCAAATGTCCCAAATTAGGGTTTCCAAAATAGGGCTGCGAGTTTAAGCACTTTTTTACATAACATAACATGTCTTAAATTAAACATGCAACCACCTTATGCACGTGCCACAATATCTATTTCCGATGTCTTCGTCGTCCGTACATGGGCGTCTTGTCTTTACCTGAAAAATGATATGTGGCACACGGCTTGAGTATTTCGAAGAATACTCAGTAAGTGACCCACTGTAGGGGTCATGCTGATGCAAACACATGCAACATGCTCTTGGGATCGAGCTCTAGCTCATCTAGGAGTGACCTCCAATCTAGAACAAATTGGATGTGTAGTACTTCTTTACATGACCAACATGTGCGAGCGTGAATCCTCCGGGCGCTCGCCTGGACCCTCTAATCAAGCTAATCTGTAATGACGTCTGGAAGTCAGCGGAACCCCATAGTGTCATGAACTATTCAAACTTGATAGTTTGGCTAATTATCATAGGTTTAATGTATGGAGCACAATTGCGAATATGAACTATTTATTGGGTTGTTTTTCTTGAGGCTTCAACTCTACCGGAGAAAAGAGAGACTTAAAATATAAATATGTCTAAGAATAGCTCAACAATTCTCAAATTTGTGCCGATCAAGGTAGGTCTTAAACAAAGATACTCCAATTTTCCATACGTTAATAACTTCGCCTACGAAATGACTTTAATGTTGGCTTGGTTGAATGACTTGTATGATGTACGAATGACGAATTTTTCATGAGTTTTTGATGCGTTTTGTGTTATGTTATGTTTATGCAATGATACAAGATGTACTATAATATGATTATGTCATTTATGGAACTATGTTGTGATATTAATGTTGTATGATGCATGAACCTCCATATATTACACTACATAAACTACGATATCATGTACGTCGTGATATTATGCATGCTCCTTTCCCTCCATAGCTTCTGCCAACGTGAGTGTAAGCTAGTCCAACAAGTAGACATAGAGGATACGTATACGAGTTTGCTAGGTGGATCTATGTGTGCATGTGTAGAGAAATATTACACATTCAACTCTATCCAGACTGAAAAGTAAAGATCGTTGCATGTATTTGCATTTTTCAACCGCAACAGTGTGATTATTTATTGAGTATTTTTTTAAATTATCAAACGAAGTACTATTTTTTTTAGATGAAGGTAAGACAACCATGTAGGGTCACTATATAGGCTATGAGAATGAAGGTATGATAGTTGCATTTTCTATTCAAGTTATAGCCCTTAGGTTAGATATCAAAATTAGTTACTTAACATTAAAGTTTAAAATGTTAATGTTGACAAAAAAAATATCGAAGTCTCGATTTTATGGAAATGTCAATATCAATATATAATTTTGAAAAAAAAACATATATATATATAAAACAAAAATACTAATAAATTAAATTAATAAAAAAAAAAAAAGCTATTTTACAATTTTAAATATATTAAAATACTTATTATTGACTCGAGATAAAAGTGTAATTAATATGAATTTTAATGGTTAACAATTCAAAAATTATGAAAAGGTTGTAATAAATAATTATTAGAAAAAAAAATTAATTGCCCAGCTTAGTGAACCACGAATTATTCATCATCTTTTTCAAAATTAAAATTAAAGTTGGATCTATAAATAATTAAATAAATAAAGAAAGAAAAGAAAAAGAAAAATGTAGCAATTATCTCTACAATTTGCTTTTCATTGACCGTGACCGAGAGTATTGACACGGACCATTGTGTTCTTTTTTCATTAATATGTCGATCTCTAATATTGTCAACCAAATCCACTTTTTAATCATATTGTATAAAATTGACGTTATATTTAATAAAAATATCAACACATAATATTAATAATAACCCTCTTCCTCGTTTAAAATAGTAAATTCTTATACGACCGTTTAAATATTCTCATAAATTTTTCAAAAGTTCCCATGGACTATGAGATCTCACGTTGGTTGAAAAAGAGAACGAAACATTTCTTAAAATAATGTGGAAACATCTCTCACAGACACATTTTAAAACCGTGAGACTAACGGCGATACGTAACGGGCCAAAGTAGATAATCCCTGTTAACGGTGAGCTTAGGCTTTTACAAATGGCATCAGAGCCAGACACCGAGCGGTTTGCCAACAAAGACGCTGGCCTCCAAGGGGGTGGATTGTGAGATCCCACGTCAGTTGGAGAGGAGAACGAAGCATTCTTTATAGGAATGTGAAAACCTCTCCCTAACAAACATGTTTTAAAATCGTAAGGCTGACGACGATACATAACGATTCAAAACGGATAATATCTATTAGCGGCGTACTTGGGCTGTTACACTGCATCCATATTTTCATTAAATTGAGGTCTCTACATTTTTCATCAACATTGTCATTTAAAACTTGAGTGTTAATATTACTCTCTTTAATTTTTCGTCATGAAAATTTTGAAGTTAAGGGTTTATTATGATTTCATGCAAGTAACACACGTGAAACAAGATTTGAGGTTTCAAACATATGCATCGTCAAATTTGTAATAAGACACGAGAACAGATGAACAACGTTGTTCATTTGAAAAAAAACTACGTACCATTATGTTACATTGCATTGTAATGAAACTATAAAAAGATGGTGAAATTCTGAGAAGATTTCCAAACCCATCATAACACGACGTACGACCAAACTGATTATTTAAACACGACATTGAAATGGAAAATTGAAGAAGAAACCAGAAAGGGAAATGAACGGATTTGGTTTCAAGCAGGGCATTGGAAGCCAGACGGAACCTTCTTTCCACAGTAGTTTAAAAGCAATCTTGAGACCCAAGGCTTTGGCCTTCACCGCAATGCAAAGGTACACAGTAGCTTCCAGGTCAACAAGGCCTTGGATTAGGGTGCAGCATGGGGATTTTTGTGGTGAGCCGATCACTACGTGCACTAGATCGTCCAGCAAGTCGGCACTGAAGCCGAGCTTGAGGGTGTCCTTGGGGCGCTTGGGGAGTGATGGTTACTGCTTTGACGGGGTGGACTTGTGGGGCTTGGGTGGCGGCGGAGGGCAAGGGACATAGGTGGAGCTGACCATAGTGAGGAAGAGGATGTTGAGGAGGAGGAGGGCAATGGATGAAGAGAGCTTGGAAGCCTTTGGTGGAGAGATATTGAAGGGTTTGTAGGTCTGTGCCATGGTTTGTGAAGAATTATGAGAAGGGTTAAGGTTTTTATAAATGGCTTATGAGAATTTGTTGTATTTTAAAACAAAAATTCCTCATAAATTTCTGGATATGAAACACACAACTTTTTCATTTACTTTATTAAGTTCTGAGGAATTGATTTGAGAGATGGGTTTTAATTAGTTTGTCTTTTTTTTTTTAATATTATAAAAATGTCAAATGGCCTCCAAAATAGACCAAGTGATGTTTGATAATAAGATATCAAATACATTTTAACATAAATTATTGTGGTTTGTCTTGTTGGAAAATAATATTTGATAGAACCCTTCCAGACAAGTGGACAATAGATGATAATCAAGAGATTATTTTTAGCACAAATAATTTTTACAAATATAATATGGTTTTTTTTAAATATAACTATGAGATTCCATGTCTGTTTGAAGGAGTAACGAAACATTTTTTTTATAAGGGTGTGGAAACCTCTCCTTAGTAAATTGTAAAATTGGCGGCGATATGTAATGAGTCAAAGCGGATAAATATATGTTAACAATGAGTTTTGGTATATATTAATGTTAGTATGACATAACAATAGAACCTCTAAAACATGACAAGACTAAGATTGTTATTACATGCATGCTTTGAAAATCTTTCAAAGTTTACTTAAGATGAAAATGGTTATAAGATAAGAGATCTCTAAAAAAAAAAAAAAAACTTTTATTTGGGATCCCAAAAATGAATTTTAAAACATAAATTGGACGGTTAAACTTCGATATAGGCTATAAAGTGTTGTTTGAGAATAAGCAGTGATTGATCAGAGATGTAGTGGCAAAGACTTGTTCAATGTCAAAATGAAAGGAAAAAGCTTTTCTCTAAATCTGATGGAGAAAGAGCAGATGACCTTTATATCCAGAGCTAGTGCCAGTGAGATTTGTCACAAAAGACTTGGGCACTTTCATCATCGAGGTTTGCTTTAGATGCAGTCAAAGAAGCTGGTAGAAAGACAAGCTGACATTAATGATTACATTCCTCTTTGCCGTGCTTGTAATTTTGGGAGCAACATAGGCAATCCTTTCCTAAACATTCATGGAGAGCCTCGAAAAAACTGCAGCTGGTTCATACTGATCTTTGTGGTTGTCAACGAACACCATCATTAAATGGTAATCTTTATTATATTCTTTTTATTGATGATCTAACGAGAACTTGTTAGATCTTCTTGAGAATGAAAGTGCATGCTTGATTCAGACTATAAGATCAGATAATGGCAAGGAGTACACTTCAGAAACTTTTAACAGGCTTTGTTAAGAGCCTGGAATTGAACATCAATTGACAGCACTATACACTCCTCAACAGAATGACGTCAGTGAAAGGAGGAATAGATTCATAATGGAGATGATATTTCATCTATTGAAGAGTTTAGATGACCATAAAGTATCTTGTGCAACGTTCATGTTGTAGGATGATGCACAAATATGTTTCTAAGTCCTAATGGTGGTGTAATCACACGACATTATGAGAAGAGTATTACTTGAGCATGGCCACATGTATAAAACAATAGGAATTCACCAAGAATTCATGAGGCGAATGAGCTTAGCCTAGCCTCGAAATTGGTCTACATTAAGACAAAGAAGGCAGAGAGATTCATCATAGACTTGGATCAAGGTGTTTGCCTCGACCTAGGCTTACTCAGTAAAGCTTTCCATCAGGATTTTCTCAACTTGACCAAGGTGGCCTCAACTCAAGTGACTTATTTCTAGCTGCGATGGCTTAGGCCTCGACCTTGACTCTAAGATCATCCCTTTGTCATGGCTTTCTAATACTGCATGGGTAACAAATTTTGATTTGTTAACTTATTTGATTCGGTTTGGCGTTTCTCGTATTTTATTTTTTATTCACTCATTCTCATTAAGGTTTAGCTTCTCCTTTAGTCTCAAGTTAATGTTTTATGTAACGATCCTAAATTTTTACATACTCAGAGTCGCTATGAAGTCTCATGCTTATCTCTTAAATGCGGAATATAACTCTTAGATACTCATCATAAATAATGGAAAATTTAAAACACATTCAAAACACTTCAAACTACTAGAACACATTGTCGGTCTTACGTGTTTCAAAATATAATGTTGGAATTTAAAGTTAAAACAAAACAATTACAAATGGAATAATCTAAATAATGAAATAGAAGCGTCCTATACTCCTATGACTAAGAATTTAAACATGCAACTACCTTATGCAGGTGCCACAGTATCTATTTCTGATGTCTTCTTCGTCCGTACATGGGCGTCTTGTCTTTACCTGAAAAATGATATGTGGCACACGGCTTGAGTATTTCGAAGAATACTCAGTAAGTGACCCACTGTAGGGGTCATGCTGATGCAAACACATGCAACATGCTCTTGGGATCGAGCTCTAGCTCATCTAGGAGTAACCTCCAATCTCGAACAAATTAGATGTATAGTACTTCTTTACACATGACCCACACGTGCGAGCGTGAATCCTCCAGGCACTAGCCTGGACCCTCTAATCAAGCTAATTTGTAACGACGTCTGGAAGTCAGCGGAACCCCATAGTGTCATGAACTATTCAAACTTGATAGTTTGGCTATTTATCATAGGTTTAATGTATGGAGCACAATTGCGAGTATGAACTATTTATTAGGTCACAATAGGGGCAAACAAGTCATTTTGCCCTTATTACTTGAGGGGTCACTTTTGGCTGAGGCATAATTTGGAAAAGAGAAAAAAGAGGGGAGAGAAAGAAGAAAGAAGAGGGAAGAAGATTAGGGTTTTGAGGAAGGAGGAGGAGATCGGATCTGAACGGACGCTGGAGATTCGAGTCCCCAATCTAATTTGTTAATAGTCCGAGGCAAGGTGCTCTCATGAATCGCACCTTCCTATTTCGTCAAAACGTCAAAGAACTTCAGGTTAGTCGATGAGTGTCTAGATCGAGAAATCATTAAGATTTTCGTGTGTTAGTGACATTTTGTGTTGATCCTTGGACTCTTACCCTCAACAACGCTATCTGGTTAAGTTCTGGAGTGAAGGCGGCCAAGATTGGCATTCGAATCAGAGTTTCAAGAAAACGTGATTTTTGGTAAGAATTCGTATTTTTTTCTCCGCATTCGAACTCAAATAATAAGATCTGTGATTATCAGAAAAATTTAAGAAAATTGTTTCGAAGGAGTAGAATATGAGATCTACAAGGTTTGTGAAGAAAATTTGTCGAATCGGATTACGGATTGGAAGATAAAAAAACTCGGAAGAAAATAGATCGAAACGTGAAGAGACTTGGAAAATGAAAAAAAAAACGCAGGAGAGAGGGTGGAGGCCGGCACGCGTCGGTCGGCGTGCGGAGGAGAGCGGCAGAATTGGTGATCGACACGTGTCGATCATCGGCTGGTGAGGTGCGACCTCACCCGGCAGGACAAGCGTAAGGCGCGCAGATCCGGCCGGCACGACCCGCGCCGCACGCGAAGCGCCTCTGACCTGCGCCTGTGCGGGGAGCAGCGCGTGGGGCACACGCGCGTAGTGGCCCTCTACGGCGCGTGTTCTGCGCGTGGGGGCGCGTGAGGCACCAATTTTCTTCCGGTTCGGGCTCTGTTTGCTTATTTTCCGATCCGATTTTGATGATGACCCTATTATTATGTGAATTATGACCAGTGAAGGAAATTCTAGATTTGTTGGAATCCATTCCATCAAGAAAACTCGAACTCGGGAAGGCACGCGTCAACCAAGTAAGTAGCCATTTAGATTCCCACGAGCAGTACTTGTAGGAACCGCTTGAAACAAGCATGCTTGCTACCACCTATGAAATTAGCTAGCCGGACTTAGCATAATAGTATAGAAACTGCGAATATGAGATGAATATGGAAAGCTAGATACGAAATGTGTATTAAATCTGTTTTGATTGAGACTCTGATAATGTATGTATGCATGAGGAGGTTGGAAAACTTGTGAAATCTGCGCTCCGGGTAAAGATGGACATTATATTCCCGTTGAGCATGTTTGTTAATATTGCATGAACTGCTGCGTGTTAACTCTTATGCATGATGATTGCTAGTGTATCTTTCTTGATAAATAGGAAGAAATTATGAGCTTAGATTAGAGTGCTTGTGACTAAGTAGGCTAGATGAGACCCTTGATTGGGGGACCTCTAGAATACTGTGCAATTAGACCCGCGAAATGATTACCGACTGATCCAGAGCCCAGAATTCTAAACCCAATAGGTTTGTGAGACCAGGCACGAGAATCCTAGAGATACACAAATCCATGTCTAAGCCACCAGGTTCCACCCTAGAAAGAATAATAGGTCACCACGGTAACTATAGGTAGCCCGCTAGAGTTGAGCGGTGTAGGTAGTGTCATCAGAACCTCCACTTCCCTCTCTCCTCCGATATCGTACCATCGAGACAGAGCTCCGGTACGATGATCGTTGAGCTTAGCAGATCCGGATAGGGAAGTGTGACAGGTGCCCAGACCTAGTGGTGATAGCTAAGGGGTCTTCTGAACAGGACTCCTGGGCCGTAGAAACCCGTCCCTGAGCGGGGGATGTGGAGCCACATAGGATGACTTAGTAGCTGACCGGCACACAGGGGGTCGCACCCCGTTTAGTGGATGTATGGTCCCGTGTGAGGGTCGTCAGTTAACCTCCATGGATGATGTTCAGAGAGAGTCACGTTTTTAGATCCAGCCATACAATCCCCTCAGATTTACTTATGAGGTCGCACCTCACCTCAGGACACTGATCATTTCAGTGCTTAAGATGGGCAAGCCTCCTAAGATACAGAAAGAGAGTTGCAGCTTAGATCACTCTCCTTAGAAACCCGAGAAAGACCGTGGTTACCCACCAAGATAAGGATGCGAAAAGAGCCTACAAGTAGGCTGCTTACTGAGTATTTTTTTACTCATTCCTTTCTACTCTTTTTTTTTTCTTTTTTTCAGGTGAGTGATTCCATGGATCGAGGCGGGAATGCATGCTGAATCTTAATGCCACAGAGGAGTGTCCCTGGGCGTCTAGGAGTCTGTGCATAAGTTTGTTAGATTTGTCATGCATTGCTTGTAAACCGTTACCATACTTTTCTTACTTGAACACCTTGTTTTGGATTTTAAACCTTTTACGTAATCGCTATAGTTTTTTTTTTTTGAAATCTCATCTTCTCTATTTGTTTTTACACGATTTCATTTCATAGTCTGTTGGTCCAGCCCTTGATTTCGAGATTCAAATTTTGGGTTGTGACGGTTTTGTTAGGATCGATACCAGTTGTTAGGATCGCACAACAACGCACACGCTCGATCTAGATGAACACAAAGAGAAGGATAGAGAGAAGTTACAAGGAGAATCTGGCTAAAAGGATTTTGTATTGATGACTTCAGGGATGTACAACAAGAGAGAGTACAGAGAATAGAAAGTACATTTCAAAGCTTTACTAGATATGGTTCAGTCTACTAAATATAGCTTTACCAGATTTAACCATCTACTATATATAGCTATGTACCATATATAGTTTTACCGGATATAGCTTCACCATATATGGCTTTACCAAATATAGCTTTACCGGATATAGTCATTGACCAAGCTATAAATACAGGGAGCAGACTCCATAACTCAACAGGTTTGGTATCATAGCATGATTTTAGGTCCTGTAGACATTTAGGTTGTAGAATCTAGTATCACTGTGGCTTAAGTTTCGACACGCTCCGCCGCGACCTGGTAAGTTCTCTGATAATTGAGAAGTAGGAAGACTTGAGTTATATGTTATGGGATCTAAAACGAGGATTAAAATATTAAGAATGTGTTTCATTTGAATTAGGCACAATGAGAACGCATTTATGACTCTCACTCCCCTTGTTGACAGATAATGGGCCTGGTCCTAGGAGGGGCAGGAGAAGGGTCGAAGAGGACTCAAATCTTCATTTCCTCAAGGTGGAGCAGCACCCACCTTTGGAGGAGAACCTAGAACTGACCTCAGATGAGGAACAGACGCCGCCACCAGCACCCGTGCCGAGGCGAGCTCGAAGGAAGGTCGAGCCTCGAGTTATTCTAGAGACTGCTCCTCAGGATCAGGAACCTGAAGAAGCTCCACCAGCGCCAACACCGATTCCTGTGGTGCCTGCCCAGTCAACAACGACAGTTTCAAGGGATGAGTTTCAGGCTTTCATGAGAGCCACCATGGAAACTCAGGCACAGATGGCTCAGTTAATGCAGACTTTAGCAACAAATCAGACCACTGTGCAAGGGACGTGAGATCCGAGTACGATAGTGGTATTTGAAGGACTTTCAAAGGTATAAATCGCCCACTTTTGACGGGGATAAGATGGACCCAGTTGCAGCTGAGGTTTGGCTGGAGGTTGTGGAGACAGCCTTTATGTACATGAAATGTCCACCTGAAGATCAAGTCCATTGTGGGACTTACATGCTGAAGGGTGAAGCCCATTTTTGGTGGAAAGATGCACAGAGGGCCATTACACCAGAGGAAGGGTATATTTCCTGGAATCAGTTCAAGGAAGCCTACTTGTACAAATATTACCCCGTGGTTGCCCGACACAAGTGTCAGATAGCATTCCTAGAACTGAAACAGGGGGGACAAAACTGTTGAGGATTATGATCTGGAGTTTAATAAACTGGCAAGGTTCTGCCCTGAGTATGTCAGTAACAAGAAGATGAAAATTGATCTTTTTATCGCTGGTCTCCGGATAGAGCTTCAGGGTCTAGTTATGGTATAAGCAATTACAGATTATGCAGTAGCCTTGAGAGTGGCAACACTGATGGATATGATACGGCAGATGGCAAAGCAAAATGTGCCAGTAGTGACCACTCAGAATTCCTTTGCCTAACGAAGAAGGCCTAATAGAAATTCTTTTAGATCTAACAGACAGCCTCGAGGGCGATTGGAACGTCGGGGTAGAGCCTAGAATATAACAGACCTGAATGCCCTAATTGTAAGAAATATCATGAGGGCGAATGTTTTGCTGGAACAGGAGGATGCTTTGGTTGTGGCAAGCCAGGCCATCGCATAGCTGACTGCCTTCATAAGAGAAACCATGAGGGAAACAGACCAGTTGGACAGTATCAGAGAGGCCGAGGAGCCACACAGCAGACTCGAGCTGTGGCCCACGCTATCATGAATAGGAAAGCAGAAGAGACTGACACAGTGGTGACAGGTACATTACCTATCTTTGATCACCTAGCATTTATGTTATTTGATTCTGGTACTACCCACTCATTTATTTCTGAGGGGTTTGTGAAATTTGCAAACTTAGAATTAGAGCCCCTAGAGTTTCCCCTTACTGTGTCTACACCAGCAAATAGAGCAAATAAATGCCTGACTGCTACCCATAGGGTTAGAGGTGGTAGTGTGATAGTTGCAGGGCGAAAACTTGTAGCATCCCTGATTGTTTTGTGTATGCAAGACTTCGATGTGATCCTAGGGATGGATTGGTTGGGCGAGAATCGAGCCCTCATCGATTGCGAAGCAAGGAAGGTAATCTTTAGGCCCCTGATAGGAGAGAACTTTGAATTCAAAGGGGATATATCCAGAAGCACCCCTAGGGTCATCACAGCGCTAAAGGCTAGAAAGATGTTTAATCAGGGAGCCTGGGCAATTCTGGCTAGTGTAACAAAAGCCAGTGAGTCCAGTCTAAAGGTATCCTCTATTCCTGTGGTTGGAGAATTTGAGGATGTTTTTCCAGAAGAGCTCCCAGGGCTGCCTCCTAATCGAGAGGTAGATTTTGTTATTGACCTCGAACCAGGAACAGCACCAATATCCAAAGTGCCATACAGAATGGCACCTACTGAGCTCAAGGAACTAAAGGTACAGTTACAAGAACTTCTGGACAAGGGATTCATATGGCCTAGCGTCTCACCTTGGGGAGCCCCTGTGCTATTTGTTAAGAAGAAAGATAGAACTATGCAATTATGTATAGATTACAGAGAATTAAACAAGGTCACAATCGAGAATAAATCTCCTCTCCCAAGGATAGATGACCTGTTTGACCAATTGCAGGGTGCAACAGTGTTCTCTAAAATTGATATGCGATCAGGATATCACCAGATGAGAATCAGAGAGGAAGACATACCTAAAACAACTTTTAGAATCCACTATGGACATTATGAGTTCATAGTCATGTCTTTTGGATTAACCAACGCTCCTGCTGTGTTTATGGAGTTGATGAACCGAGTATTTAAGGAATTCTTAGACACTTTCGTGTTTGTGTTCATTGACGACATCTTGGTGTATTCTAAGTCTGAAATGGAGCAGGAGGAACACATGAGGAGGGTCTTAACTCTACTGAGAACCCATCAGTTGTATGCCAAATTTTCGAAGTGCGAATTTTGGCTATAGGAAGTGCTTTTCTTGGCACGTGGTATCCAGTCAGGGGGTAACTGTGGATCCAGCTAAGATCGAAGCAGTCTTGAAATGGCCTAGACCAACCATGGTCACTGAAGTAAGGAGTTTTTTAGGTCTAGCAGGCTATTATAGGAGGTTTGTACAAGATTTCTCAAAAATATCTGCAGCGTTGACACAATTAACCAAGAAGGGAAAACCTTTTATCTGGACTCAAGAGTGTGAACATGATGAAGAAAAAAGAAAATGGAGGAAGTCGATTTGGAGTTAGTTTTGGAACTATTCCTCGACGAGTAGGATAAAACGAACATCAATGGCTTTGATACCAACTTATAGAAAATAGACGCTCGTTCTGAAATCAACTTGTTTAAATAACTCTCACGAACCTGTGAAGAAGGTGTCAAGAGGGGAGAGACAAGGGGACAAAAGAAATTATGAAAAAGCTATTTTCTATTACAGTGTACACTTTGCTTTCTATCTCTTGTTCTTGCTCTCTGCCTCTTGCATTTTACAATAAAAACGAATCAATTTATAGGGTTTCTAAGATATAAAATTAGCTATCCCATCACCCATTTTCTCCTCGAATGATTCTTGGCCCTTTATATTTCTTTGGCCTTTTCACTCAAATTTCAAGAGTCTTATAAGTTTAACAAAATAAAAAACTACCCTTCTTTCTTTTTTTCATTTAAGTTTATTCCCAACAAAACTCCCCCACATAAACTTCAATGCTCTTGTCGTCTGCCATGCCAATCGTCTTCTTATATTTGTCAAAAATACTTTCGGTAGCGGTTTTGTAAAGATGTCCGCAACTTGATCCTGACTTGCCACATGCAGCAATTTCACGTTTCCTTCCTTCACATGATCTCAGATTAAATTTAATCGAACGTCAATGTGTTTGCTTCTTTCACGGTTTACTAGGTTCTTGGCCAACTCAATTGCTGATTTGTTGTCAACTTGTATTACGGTTGCACCTCGATGCTTTTTCTCCATCTTACTCAAAAAAGTTTCTAAGACATATTGCGTGACACACACATCAAGATGCTGCTACATACTCAGCTTCACACGTCGAGAGTGTCACGATTGGTTGATTCTTTGAAAGCCAAGTAAATGCTGTGTTGCCCATGAAGAATACATAACCCGATGTACTTTTTCGATCGTCTATGTCTCCGCACCAATCACTGTTAGAGTAATCGACTAACTTGTAATATTCTGTTTTTCAGTAGAATAACCCAAGTGACAATGTTCCTTGGACGTATCGAGAACTCGCTTCAACGCTTTTCAATGTGAATAAATTGGCTCCTCCATGAACCGACTTATTATGCCAACACTTAATGAAAGATCAAGCCTTGTGCATGTAAGATTGCGAAGGCTTCCCACCAGGCTTCTGTACCTATTTGCATCTAACTCGTTCTCCTTCATCGTACTTTGAGAGCTTTGCACCTGGTTCCATTGGTGTAGATACCGGGTTGCAATTTTTCATCTTGTACTTCTTCAAAATTTCCTTTGCATATTTCTCCTGTGATATAAAAGTACATGTTTCTCCTTGTTTAACCTCCAAACCGAGGAAAAACTTTAACAAGCCCAAGTCTGTCATCTCAAATTCTCGCGTCATTGTGCTTTTAAACTCTTCTATCATTTCCTTATTGTTGCCTGAGAAGATGAGGTCATCGACATAGAGAGCTACAAGTATCACATCGCCTCCACTCTTCTTTGTATAATGTGAATGTTCGTGGGGACATTGCTTGTACCCGTTCTCCTTGAAGTATGTGTCGATACGAGTATTCCATCCTCGTGGTGCTTGTTTCAACCCGTAAAGCGCCTTCTTCAATTTTAGTACCTTCTTCTCTTCTCCAATTTTCACATACCCGAGAGGTTGTTCGAGGTATACTTCTTCTTTAAGCACACCATTCAAGAATGCTGACTTGACATCCATTTGAAAAATCGGCCATTTGAATTGAGCTGCTTGGGAAATGATCAATCAGATTATCTCCATTCTAGCGATGGGAACAAACACTTCGTCATAGTCGATTCCCGCCTTTTGCTTGTATCCCTTTGCAACAAGTCGCGCCTTGTACCGTTCAATCTCACCTTGAGCATTCATCTTTTTCTTGAATACCCACTTCCCACCTATGGACTGACTTCCTACCGGTAATTTTGTCACTTCCCATGTGTTGTTGCGATGAATTGGTTTGCCACTTCGTGTCTCGCACCGCCTCTTCAAAGCTGATATTTTCAGCATCTGCCATAAGACATACAAGGTGTACCTCATTAGTTGAGTCATACAAAACTCGCAAACTCCGCATTTTGGCTTGTCGTGGTTCATCTTCATCATTGAAAATTTCTAAGTCTGTTGGTGTAGCGATTGATGATTCTCCTACTTCGATGTTGACATTCGTCGAATTGTTCCAATCCCATTCGCTTGCTTCATTTACTCGCACATTGTGACGCACTATCATCATCTTACTAATCTGGTCAAGTAGCTTGTATCCTTTTGTCTTCTCATCATATCAAATAAAGATATACCTTTTGCTTTTGTCTTCGAGCTTCGTTCTTCGTTGGTCCGGTACGTGAGCATAAGCCACACTACCGAACACTTTAAGGGTGAGAAATTGTAGGCTTTTGTCCGCTCCAAGCCTCTTGTGGTGTTTGATCATCTAACTTTGCATGTGGACATCGATTTTGTACGTAGATGGTGCATTGCACGGCTTCTGCCCAAAATTCCTTCGACATCCTTTTTCTCTTAAGCATTGAGATAACCATGTCGAGAATGGCCTGGTTCTTTCTCTCAGCCACACCATTTTATTGAGGGGTGTACGGTGCGGTTAAAAATCACCTTATGCCTTGCTCCTCGCAGTACTCCATGAAAGCCGTCGAAGTATACTAGCCACATCTATCGGATTGTACAGCTTTGATATGTCTACCAGTTTCCTTCTCCACCATTACTTTGAAATTTTTTAACACCTCGAATGCCTTGGATTTTCCTTTCAGATAGTAAGCCCAAGTTTTCCATGAGTGATCATCGATAAAGGAAATGAAATACGTATTTTCGCTGAAGGACTCGGGGTTAATTGGTCCACATATATCTGTATGGATCAACTAGAGACGTTAGTTGGAAGGAGGAACGAAACATTTTTTTTCGATGTTAAGCACTTTTTTACTGCTTTATACACTCCGTTTCTTTGACATTCTATTCTTAATCATCATGCCTAATCATTCCCCAAAAAATTTTCTTAAAACATGGATAGTTACTCGGATTTTTTTAGCACGTGTTTTAAACTACCTGGTTTAGGGTTTCGATTTTAAGGACCTTTTTACTGCTTTATACACTCTGTTTCTTCAATAATCTATTCTAAATCATCATGTCTAATCATTCCTCACAAAAGTTTCTTAAAACATGGAAAGTTACTCGGTTTCTTTAGCACGTGTTTCAAACGTCTTGGTTTGAGTTTTGAATTAGGGTTTCGATTTTAAACACTTTTTTATTGCTTTATACACTCCGTTTCTTCAAAATTCTATTCTAAATCATCATGCCTCATCATTCCCTACAGAAGTTTCGAAAAACATGAACAGTTACTTGGTTTTTTAGCACGTGTTTCAAACGTCTCGGTTTGGGGTTTCTGAATTAGGGTTTCAATTTTAAGCCATTTTTTACTACTTTATACACTCTGTTTCTTCGACATTCTATTCTTTATCATCATGGCTAATCATTCCCCACAAAAGTTTCGAAAAACATGGACAGTTTATCAGTTTTTTAGAACATGTTTGAAACGTCCGAGTTTGCAGTTTCCGAAATAGGGTTCGATTTTAAGCACTTTTTTACTGCTTTGTACACTCTTTTTATTCAACATTCTATTCTAAATCATCATGCCTAATCCTTCCCCAAAAAAGTTTCTTAAAACATGGAAAGTTACTCGGTTTCTTTAGCACGTGTTTTAACGTCCCGGTTTGGGTTTTCCGAATTAGGGTTTCGATTTGAAGCACTTTTTTACTGCTTTATACACTCCATTTCTTCAACATTCTATTCTAAATCATCATGCCTAATAATTTCACACAAAAGTTTTAAAAAACATGTACGGTTGCTCGGTTTTTTTAGCACATGTTTCCAACGTCTCGGTTTGGGGTTTCCGAATTAGGGTTTCGATTTTAAGCACTTTTTTTACTGCTTTATACACTCCGTTTCTTCGAAATTCTATTTTAAATCATCATGCCACATCATTCCCTAAAAAATTTTCGAAAAACATGGACAGTTACTCGGTTTTTTAGCACGTGTTTCAAATGTCCCGGTTTGGGGTTTCCGAATTAGGGTTTAAATTTTAAGCACCTTTTTATTGCTTTATACACTCCGTTTCTTCGACATTCTATTCTTAATCATCATGCCTAATCATTCCTCACAAAAATTTTGAAAAACATGGACAGTTTATCGGTTTTTTTAGCACGTGTTTGAAACGTCCCGGTTTGGGGTTTCCGAATTAGGGTTTCGATTTGCTGCACTTTTTTAGTGCTTTATACACTCTGTTTCTTCGACAGTCTATTCTAAATCATCATGCCTAAGTATTCCCCACAAAAGTTTCTTAAAACATGGACAGTTACTCGGTTTTTTTAGCACGTGTTTCAAACGTTCCGATTTGGGGTTTCTGAATTAGGGTTTGGATTATAAGCACTTTTTTACTCCTTTATACCCTCCATTTCTTCGACATTCTATTCTAAATCGTCATGCCTAATCATTCCCCAAAAAAAGTTCTTAAAACATGGACAATTAATAAGTTATTTAGCACGTGTTTCAAACGTCCCGGTTTGGGTTTTCCGAATTAGAATTTTGATTTTAAGCACTTTTTACTTCTTTATACACTCAGTTTATTCGAAATTCTCTTCTAAATCATCATGCCTAATCATTCCCCCCGAAAGTTTCTTAAAACATGGACAGTTACTCGGTATTTTAGCACGTGTTTCAAACCTCCCGGTTTGGGGTTTCCGAATTAGGGTTTCAATTTTAAGCACTTTTTTACTTCTTTATACACTCAGTTTCTTCGACATTCTATTCTAAATCATCATACCTAATCATTCCCCACAAAAGGTTCTTAAAACATGGTCAGTTACTCAGTTTTTATAGCATGTGTTTCAAACGTCCCAGTTTGGGGTTTCCGAATTAGGGTTTTGATTTTAAGCACTTTTTTACAGCGTTATACACTCCGTTTCTTCGACATTCTATTCTAAATCATCATGCCTAATCATTCCCCACAAAAGTTTCTTAAAACATGGACAATTACTCAATTTTTTAGCACGAGTTTCAAACGTCCCGGTTTGGGGTTTCCGAATTAGGGTTACGATTTCAAGCACTTTTTAAATACTTTATACACACCGCTTCTTTGACATTCTATTCTAAATCATCATTTCTATTCATTCCCCAGAAAATTTTTGAAAAATAGGGACAGTTACTTGTTTTTTTTAGCACTTGTTTCAAACGTCCCGGTTTGGGGTTTCCGAATTAGGGTTTGATTTTAAGCACTTTTATTACTGCTTTATACACTCCGTTTCTTCGAAATTGTCTTATAAATCATCATGCCTAATCATTCCCTACAAAATTTTCGTAAAACATGGACAGTTACTCGGTTTTTTAGCACAAGTTTCAAACGTCCCGGTTTGGGGCTTCTGAATTAGGGTTTCAATTTTAAGCACTTTTTTACAGCGTTATACACTCCGATTCTTCGACATTCTATTCTAAATCATCATGCCTAATCAATCCCCATAAAAGGTTCTTAAAACATGGACAGTTACTCGGTTTTTTTAGCACGTGTTTCAAACGTTCCGGTTTGGGGTTTCCGAATTAGGATTTCGATTTTAAGCACTTTTTACGGCTTTATGCACTCTGTTTCTTCGGCATTCTCTTTGAAATCATCATGCCTAATCATTCCCCATAAAAGTGTCTAAAGACATGGACAATTACTCTATTTTTGTAGTACTTGTTTCAAACGTCCCGGTTTGGGGTTTCCAAATTAGGGTTTCGATTTCAAGAACTTTTTTACTGCTTTATACACTCTGCTTCTTCGACATTCTATTCTAAATATGCATACCTAATCATTCCTCACAAAAGTTTTGGAAAACATGGACAGTTACTAGGTTATTTTTGCACGTGTTTCAAACGTCCCGGTTTGGGGTTTCCGAATTAGGGTATCGATTTTAAGCACTTTTTTACTGCTTTATAAACTCTGTTTCTTCGACATTCTGTTCTAAATCATCATGCCTATTGATTCCCCACAAAAGTTTCTGAAAACATGGACAGTTACTCGGTTTTTTTAGCACCTGTTTCAAACGTCCCAGTTTGGGGTTTTCGAATTAGGGTTTCGATTTGAAGCACTTTTTTACTGCTTTATACACTCCGTTTCTTCGACATTATATTCTAAATCATCATGCCTAATCATTCCCCACAAAAGATTCTGAAAACATGGACAGTTACTCGATTTTTTTAGCACGTGTTTCAAACGTCCCTAGTTGGGGTTTCTGAATTAGGGTTCGATTTTAAGCACTTTTTTACTGCTTTATACACTCCGTTTCTTCGACATTCTATTCTAAATTATCATGCCTAATCATTCCCCACAAAAGGTTCTTAAAACATGGACAGTTACTCGATTTTTTTAGCACGTGTTTCAAACTTTTTGGTTTCCGAATTAGAATTTCGATTTCAAGCACTTTTTTACTGCTTTATACACTCCACTTCTTCGACATTCTATTCTAAATCATCATTTCTATTCATTCCCCACAAAAGTTTCAAAAAACATGGAAAGTTACTCGATTTTTTAGCACCTGCTTCCAACGTCCCGGTTTGGGATTTCGGAATTAGGGTTTCGATTTTAAGCACTTTTTTACAGTGTAAGACACTCTGTTTCTTCGACATTCTATTCTAAATCATCATGTCTAATCATTCCCCACAAAAGGTTCTTAAAACATGGTCAGTTACTCAGTTTTTATAGCACGTGTTTCAAACGTCCCAGTTTGGGGTTTCCGAATTAGGGTTTCAATTTTAAGCACTTTTTTATAGCGTTATACGCTCCGTTTCTTCGACATTCTATTCTAAATCATCATGCCTAATCATTCCCCACAAAAGGTTCTTAAAACATAGACAGTTACTCGGTTTTTTTAGCACGTGTTTCAAACGTTCCGGTTTGGAGTTTCTGAATTAGGATTTCGATTTTAAGCACTTTTTACTGCTTTATACACTCGGTTTCTTCGACATTCTCTTCTAAATCATCATGCCTAATCATTCCCCATAAAAGTGTCGAAAAACATGGACAGTTACTCGGTTTTTGTAGTACTTATTTCAAACGTACCGGTTTCGGGTTTCCGGATTAGGGTTACGATTTCAAGCATTTTTTTACTGCTTTATACCCTCTGTTTCTTCGACATTCTATTCTAAATCATCATGCCTAATAATTCCCCACGAAAGTTTCGAAAAACATGGACAGTTACTCGATTATTTTAGCACGTGTTTCAAACGTCCTAGTTTCGGGTTTCTGAATTAGGGTTTCGATTTTAAGCACTTTTTTACTTCTTTATACACTCCGTTTCTTCGACATTCTTTTCTAAATCATCATTCCTAATCATTCCCCACAAAAGTTTCTTAAAACATGGACAGTTACTCGATTTTTTTAGCACCTGTTTCAAACGTCCAGGTTTGGGGTTTCAGAATTACGATTTCGATTTTAAGCACTTTTTTACTGCTTTATACACTTAGTTTCTTCAAAATTCTATTCTAAATCATCATGTCTCATCATTCCCTACAAAATTTTCAAAAAACATGAACAGTTACTTGGTTTTTTTAGCACGTGTTTCAAACGCCCCGGTTTAGGGTTTCCGAATTAGTGTTTCGACTTTAAGCACTTTTTTACTGCTTTATACACTCCGTTTCTTTGACATTCTATTCTAAATCATCATGCCTAATCATTCCCCACAAAAGTTTCAAAAAACATGGACAGTTACTAGGTGTTTTTAGCACGTGTTTCAAACGTCCCGGTTTGGGGTTTTCGAATTAGGTTTTCGATTTGAAGCACTTTTTCACTGCTTTATACACTCCGTTTCTTCGACATTCTATTCGAAATCAAAATGCCTAATCATTCCCCATAAAAGGTTTTTAAAACATGGACAGTTACTCAGTTTTTTTAGCACGTGTTTCAAACGTCCCAGTTTGGGGTTTCCGAATTAGGATTTCGATTTTAAGCAAATTTTACTGCTTTATACACTCGGTTTCTTTGACATTCTCTTCTAAATCATCATGCCTAATCATTCCCCATAAAAGTTTCGAAAAACATGGATAGTTACTTGGTTTTTGTAGCACTTGTTTCGAACGTCCCTATTTGGGGTTTCCGAATTAGGGTTACGATTTCAAGCACTTTTTTACTGATTTATACACTCCATTTCTTCGACATTCTATTCTAAATCATCATGCCTAATTATTCCCCTTTAAAGTTTCGAAAACCATGGACAGTTACTCGGTTTTTTAGCACGTGTTTCAAACGTCCCGGTTTGGGATTTCCGTATTTGGGTTACGATTTCAAGCACTTTTTTACTGCTTTATACACTCCACTTCTTCGACATTCTATTCTTAATAATCATGCCTAATCATTCCAAATAGGGTTATTAAAAGACGGAAAGTTACTTGGTTTGTTTAGCACGTGTTTCAAACGTCCCGGTTTGGGGTTTCCGAATTAGGTTTTCGATTTGAAGCACTTTTTGACTGCTTTATACACTCCATTTCTTCGACATTCTATTCTAAATCATCAAGCCTAATCATTCCCCACAAAAGTTTCGAAAAACATGGACAGTTACTTGGTTATTTTAGCACGTGTTTCAAACATCCCGGTTTGGGGTTTCCGAATTAGGGTTCAATTTTAAGCACTTTTTTACTGCTTTATACACTCCGTTTCTTCGACATTCTATTCTAAATCATCATGCCTAATCATTCCCCACAAAACTTTCGAAAAACATGGACAGTTACTCGGTGTTTTTAGCACGTGTTTCAAACGTCCCGGTTTGGGGTTTACGAATTTGGGTTACGATTTAAAGCACTTTTTTACTACTTTATACACTCCGTTTCTTCGACATTCTATTCTAAATCATCATGCCTATTTCCCACAAAAAAATTTATAAACATGTACATTTACTCGGTTTTTTTAGCTCGTGTTTCAAACGTCTCGGTTTGGGGTTTCCGAATTAGGGTTTCGATTTTAAGCACTTTTTTACTGCTTTATACACTCTGTTTTTCGACATTCTGTTCTAAATCATCATGCCTAATCATTTCCCACAAAAGTTTCTTGAAACGTGGACAGTTACTCGATTTTTTTAGCATGTGATTCAAACGTCCCGGTTTTGGGTTTTCGAAATAGGGTATCGATTTTAAGCCCTTTTTTACTGCTTTATACACTCCGTTTCTTCGACATTCTATTCTAAATCATCATGCCTAATCATTTCCCACAAAAGTTTCAGAAAACATGGACAGTTACCCGGTTTTTTTACACGTGTTTCAAACGTCCCGGTTTGGGGTTTTCGAATTAGGGATTCGATTTTAAGCACTTTTTTACTGCTTTATACACTCTGCTTCTTCGACATTCTATTCTAAATCATCATTTCTAATCATTCCCCACAAAAGTTTTGAAAAAGATGGAAAGTTACTTGGTTTCTTTAGCACGTGTTTCAAACGTCCCGGTTTCGGGTTTCCGAATTAGGGTTTCGATTTTAAGCACTTTTTTACTTCTTTATACACTCCGTTTCTTCAACATTCTATTCTAAATCAGCATGCCTAATAATTCCCCACAAAAGATCCGAAAAACATGGATAGTTCCCTGATTTTTTTAGCACGTGTTTCAAACTTCCCGGTTTGGGGTTTCCGAATTAGGGTTTTGAGTTTAAGCACTTTTTTTACTGCTTTAAACACTTCGCTTCTTCGACATTTTATTCTAAATCATCATTTCTAATCATTCCCAACAAAAGTTTAAAAAAACATGAATAGTTATTCGGTTTTTTTAGCACATGTATCAAACGTCCCGGTTTGGGGTTTCCGAATTAGGGTTTCGATTTAAAGAACTTTTTTATTGCTTTACACACTCAGTTTCTGAAACATTCTGTTCTAAATCATCATGCCTAATAATTTTTACGATGTGGGTAATAAATGATAATCTAGAGATTATTTTTAGCAAAAATAATTTTTACAAATATAATATGGTTTTTTTTTTTTAATATAACTATGAGATTCCATGTCTGTTTGAAGGAGTAACCAAAGATTTTTTTTATAAGGGTGTGGAAACCTCTCCCTAGTAAAATGTAAAATTGGCGGTGATATATAATGAGTCAAAGGGGATAAATATATGTTAACAATGAGTTTTGGTATATATTGATGTTAGTATGACATAACAATACAACTTCTAAAACATGACAAGACTAAGATTATTATTACATGCATGCTTTGAAAATCTTTTAAAGTTTACTTAAGATGAAAATGGTTATAAGATAAAAGATCTAAAAAAAAAAAAAAAAATTAGACTTTTATTTAGGATCCCAAAAAAGAATTTTAAAACATAAATTGGACGGTTAAACTTCGATATAGGCTATAAAGTGTTGTTTGAGAATAAGCAGTGATTTATTAGAGATGTAGTGCAAAGACTTGTTCAATGTCAAAATGAAAGGAAAAAGCTTTGCTCTAAATCCGATGGAGAAAGAGCAGATAACCTTTATATCCATAGCTAGTGCCACTGCGATTTGGCACAAAAGACTTGGGCTCTTTCATCATCGAGGTTTGCTTTAGATGCAGTCAAAGAAGCTGGTAGAAAGACTCGCCGACATTAATGATTACATTCCTCTTTGCCGTGCTTGTAATTTTGGGGAGCAACATAGGCAACCCTTTCCTAAACATTCATGGAGAGCCTCGAAAAAACTGCAGCTGGTTCATACTGATCTTTGTGGTCGTCAACGAACACCATCATTAAATGGTAATCTTTATTACATTGTTTTTATTGATGATCTAACAAGAATGTGTTGGATCTTCTTGCTGAAGCAAAAGCTAGAAGTTGCGGGTGTATTTGGAAATTCAAAGCCAGAGTTGAGAATGAAAGTGCATGCTTGATTCAGACTATAAGATAAGATAATTGCAAGGAGTACATTTAACAGTTTTTGTGAAGAGGCTGGAATTGAACATCAATTGACAGAACTATATACTCCTCAACAGAATAACGTCAGTGAAAGGAGGAATAGAATCATAATGGAGATGATATTTCATCTATTGAAGAGTTTAGATGACCATAAAGTATCTTGTGCAACGTTCATGTTGTAGGATGATGCACAAATATGTTTCTCAGTCCTAATGGTGGTTTAATCACACGACATTATGAGAAGAGTATTACTTGAGCATGGCCACATGTATAAAACAATAGGAATTCACCAAGAATTCATGAGGCGAATGAGCTTAGCCTAGCCTCGAAATTGGTCTACATTAAGACAAAGAAGGTAGAGAGATTCATCATAGACTTGGGTGAAGGTGTTTGCCTCGACCTAGGCTTACTCAGTAAAGCTATTCATCAAGATTTTCTCAACTCGACCAAGGTGGCCTCAACCTAAGTGACTTATTTCTAGCCTTGATGGCTTAGGCCTCGACCTTGACTCTAAGATCATCCCTTTGTCATGGCTTTCTAATACTGCATGGGTAACAAATTTTGATTTGTTAACTTATTTGATTCGGTTTGCGTTTCTCGTATTTTATTTTTTTATTCACTCAATCCCATTTAGGTTTAGCTTCTTCTTTAGTCTCAAGTTAATGTTTTATGTAACGATCCTAAATTTTTACATACTCAGAGTCACTACCAAGTCTCATGCTTATCTCTTAAATGCGGAATATAACTCTTAGATACTCATCATAAATAACGAAAAATTTAAAACACATTCAGAACACTTCAAACTACTAGAACACATTGTCGGTCTTACGTGTTTCAAAATATAACGTTGGAATATAAAATTAAAACAAAACAATTACAAATGGAATAATCTAAATAATGAAATAAAAGCGTCCTATACTCCTATGACTAAGAATTTAAACATGCAACTACCTTATGCACGTACCACAGTATCTATTTCCGATGTCGTCGTCGTCCGTACATGGGCGTTTTGTCTTTACCTGAAAAATGATATGTGGCACACGGCTTGAGTATTTCAAAGAATACTCAGTAAGTGACCCACTGTAGGGGTCATGCTGATGCAAACACATGCAACATGCTCTTGGGATCGAGCTCTAGCTCATCTAGGAGTGGCCTCCAATCTCGAACAAATTGGATGTGTAGTACTTCCTTTACACATGACCAACACATGCGAGCGTGAATCCTCCAGGTGCTCGCCTGGACCCTCTAATCAAGCTAATCTGTAACGACGTCTGGAAGTCTGCGGAACCCCATAGTGTCATGAACTATTCAAACTTGATAGTTTGGCTAATTATCATAGGTTTAATGTATGGAGCACAATTACGAGTATGAACTATTTATTGGGCTGTTTTTCTTGAGGCTTCAACTCTACCGGAGAAATGAGAGACTTAAAATATAAATATATCTAAGAATAGCTGATTGCTTGTGGATGTATATAATAAAATGATGTAAAATTCACAAGAATAAGTGCAAGTATACACTATCACAAGTACCAAGTAATAAGTAAATTATCGATTCCACAGGGAACCTATCTTTTTTTTTTTGTTAATTTTATCGCTGGAAATTGAGTTTTTGGGTAACATTCAAATGGGTGTTGGAGATTTTAACTATTTAAATAAAACTAAAACAGAGTGCTACTGCTGTCGAAAAACAGAAAATTATGAGACAATCAACTATAATGAGGAAGGTTCGGCTAAGAGAGATTAAATAGATAAGTTGTTGAGTTTTGTGGTAGATTTTAGTTCCTATTAATAGATTCTCAAGCCCACTTCCGAGGGTCATGAATGGTGATTATTTCCATAATCGTTGTAATTTCTATTAACAAGGCTCTAGGAGAAGAATTATTCCTAACCCTTCTATTACCCTTCAAGTCTCCTTGCTATCAAACTAGAGTATTAAAGAGGATTTCAGTGCTCCCTCTCTTCTCCCGAACAAGAGAACAACTATGTATGTAAAGTAGCTAATTAAACATACATGTAAATCATTAACAACAACTCTTTAATAAACTAAAATCATACCGTCAACATACTTAAACTATATAAAACTCTCTCGCCTCCCCTATTAAGTTTAGCTCTCCATACAAACTGAATTAAACAGAGGAATCTGCATCTTCATCAAGTAAAATTGATGGAATAAGAAAAGAGAATAAGGAAATAGAGAGTTATCCCGGTTTGTTGTCGTTCGTCAATGGAAGTTCCCTTCTCTTGAGCTCTCACGTCCACCTCTTTGCCCTAATCAATCCTTGTTGGTCTCCTTTTCCTTCTGCTGTCAACAACTGCTGGATTAGGGTTTTCTTCTTCTTCTCTAGTTTCATAGCAGTTCACTGCAGCAGAGGCTGCTGCTATGTAATTCGATTTTTCTCCCCAAAGTGTGGCTCTCCTCCTCTTGGTCTTCCTTTTCCTTTTATATTGAGCATGGGTTCCCCTTTAGGGCTGAAAATGAATAAGTTGTCCACATAGGATGTTCCTCATTGGGTAATCAATGACCCACTTGGACTGCTGACGTGGATTTAAAATTTTCATGTCATCCCCCATTTGTTTCCAAATTTGCTACTCCCACATGGTTTAGCATAAATGTCTGAAATTTTACCACGTAACTCAATTAAACATACAATTAAGATCGATTTATGCAAAATCATATTTTTTTTTCATGTTGGACTGCAATAAACGATTTCATGCTCACTAAGTAGAATAAATGGGGTAATAAATGAGTAAATTGTGAATAAGAGTGCAATATTAACTACAAAATGACTTGATATAACTCTACTATTAGAGAGTTATCAATAGCTCAACAATCCTCACATTTGTGCCGATCAAGGTAGGTCTTAAACAAAGATACTCTAATTTTCCATACGTTAATAACTTCGCCTACGAAATGGCTTTAATGTTGGCTTGGTTGAATGACTTGTATGATGTACGAATGACGATTTTTTCATGATTGTTTGATGCGTTTTGTGTTATGTTATAATTATGCAATGATACAAAATGTACTATAATATGATTATGTCATGTTATGGAACTATGTTGTGATATTAATGTTGTATGATGCATGAACCTCCATATATTACACTACATAAACTACGATATCATGTACGTCGTGGTCTTGTGCACACACCATTCCCTCCATAGCTTCTGCCAACGTGAGTTTAAGCTAGCCCAACAAGTAGACTTAGAGGATACGTATACGAGTCTGCTAGGAGTGACCTCCAATCTCGAACAAATTGGATGTGTAGTACTTCTTTACACATGACCCACACGTGCGAGCGTGAATCCTCCAGTCGCTCGCCTGGACACTCTAATCAAGCTAATCTGTAACGACGTATGGAAGTGAGCGGAACCCCATAGTGTCATGAACTATTCAAACTTGATAGTTTGGCTAATTATCATAGGTTTAATGTATGGAGCACAATTGCGAGTATGAACTATTTATTGGGTTGTTTTTCTTGAGGCTTCATGTAGCGCCCGAGTATTTTTTTAAAAAAAAAAGGGAAAAAAAGAAAAAATAAATTAGGTCACAATAGGGGCAAACCAGTCATTTTGCCCTTATTACTTGATGAGTCTCTTTTGGCTGAGGCATAATTTGGAAAAGAGAAAAAAGAGGGGAGAGGAAGAAGAAAGAAGAGGGAAGAAAATTAAGGTTACGAGGAAGGAGGAGGAGATCGGATCTGAATGGACGCCGGAGATTCGAGTCCCCAATCTAAATCGTCAATAGTCCAAGGCAAGGTGCTCTTACGAATCGCACCTTCCTATTTCGTCAAAACGTCCAAGAACTTCAGGTTAGTCCATGAGTGTCTAGATCGAGAAATCATTAAGATTTTCGTGTGTTAGTGACGTTTTGTGTTGATCCTTGGACTCTTACCCTCAACAGCGATATTTGGTTAAGTTATGGAGTGAAGGCGGCCAAGATTGGCATTCGAATCGGAGTTTCAAGAAAATGTGATTTTTGGTAAGAACTCGTGTTTTTTTCTCCGAAATCGAACTCAAATAATAAGATATGTGATTATCAGAAAATTTTAAGAAAATTGTTTCGAAGGAGTAGAATATGAGATCTACAAGGTTCGTGAAGAAAATTTGTCGAATCGGATTACGAATTGGAAGATAAAAAAGTCGAAAGAAAATAGATCGAAACGTGAAGAGACCTGAAAAATGAAAAAAAAAAACGCAGGAGAGAGGGTGGAGGCCGCCACGCGTCGGTCGGCAACGGAGGAGAGCGGCAGAACCGGGGATCGACACGTGTCGATCACTGGCTGGTGAGGCACGACCTCACCCGGCAGGACATGCGTCAAGCGCGCAGACCTGGCCGGCCCGACCCGCACCGCACATGAAGCACCCGACCCGGTGCCTCTGACCTGCGCCTACACGGGGTGCAGCGCGTGGGGTACGCGCGCGTAGTGACCCTGTGGGGGCGCGTGAGGCACCGATTTTCTTTCCGTTCGGTCTTTGTTTACTTGTTTTCCGATCCGATTTTGATGCTGACCCTATTATTATGTGAATTAGGACTTGTGAAGAAAATTTCAGATTTGTTGGAATCCATTCAATCAAGAAAACTCGAACTCGGGAAGGCACGCGTCAACCAAGTAAGTAGCCATTTGGATTCCCACGAGCAGTACTTGTAGGAACCGCTAGGAACAAGCATGCATGCTACCACCTATGAAATTAGCTAGCCGGACTTAGCATAATAGTATAGAAACGGCGAATATGAGATGATTATGGAAAGCTAGATACGAAATGTGTATTAAATCTGTTTTGATTGAGACTCTGATAATGTATGTATGCATGAGGAGGTTGGAAAACTTGTGAAATCTGCGCTCCGGGTAAAGATGGACGTTATCTTCCCGTTGAGCATGTTTCTTAATATTGCATGAACTGTTGCGTGTTAACTCTTATGCATGATGATTGCTTGTGTATCTTTCTTGATGAATAGGAAGAAATTATGAGCTTAGATTAGGGTGCTTGTGACTAAGTAGGCTAGACGAGACCCTTGATTGGGGGACCTCTAGAATACCGCGCAATTAGACCCGCAAAATGATTACCGACAAATCCAGAGCCCAGAATTCCAAACCCGATAGGTTTGTGAGACCAAGCACGAGAATCCTAGAGATACACAAATCCATGTCTAAGCCACCAGGTTCACCCTAGAAAGAATAATAGGTCACCACGGTAACTATAGGTAGCCCGCTAGAGTTGAGCAATGTAGGTAGTGTCATCAGAACCTCCACTTCCCTCTCTCCTCCGATATCGTACCATCGAGACAGAGCTCCGGTACGGTGATCGTTGAGCTTAGCAGATCCGGATACGGAAGTGTGACAGGTGCCTAGACCTAGTGGTGATAGCTAAGGGGTCTTCTGAACAGGACTCCAAGGCCGTAGAAACCCGTCCCTGAGCTGGGGACGTGGAGCCACATAGGATGACTCAGTAGCTGACCGGCACACAGGGGATCGCACCCCGTTTAGTGGATGTATGGTCCTGTTTGAGGGTCGTCAATTAACCTCCATGGATGATGTTCAGAGAGAGTCACGTTTTCAGATCCAGCCATACAATCCCCTCAGATTTACTTATGAGGTCGCACCTCACCTCAGGACACTGATCATTTCACTACTTAAGATGGGCAAGGCTCCTAAGATACAGAAAAGAGAATTGCAGCTTAGATCACTCTCCTTAGAAACCTGAGAAAGACCGTGGTTACCCACCAAGATAAGGATGCGAAAAGAGCCTACAAGTAGGCTACTTACTGAGTATTTTTATACTCATTCCTTTCTACTCTTTTTTTTTTCAGGTGAGTGATGCTATGGATCGAGGCGGGAATGCATGCTGAATCTTAATGCCACAGAGGAGTGTCCTTGGGCGTCTAGGAGTCTGTGCATAATTTTGTTAGATTTGTCATGCATTGCTTGTAAACCGTTTTCATACTTTTCTTACTTGAACACCTTGTTTTGGATTTTAAACTTTTTACGTAATTGCAAAAGTTTTTTTTTTTTTGAAATCTCGTCTTATCTATTATTTTTACACGATTTCATTGCATAGTCTGTTGGTCCAGCCCTTGACTTCGAGATTCAAATTTTGGGCTGTGACACTTCAACTCTACCAGAGAAAGGAGAGACTTAAAGTATAAATATATCTAAGAATAGCTCAACAATCCTCACATTTGTGCCGATCAAGGTAGGTCTTAAACAAAGATACTCTAATTTTCCATACGTTAATAACTTCGCCTACGAAATGGCTTTAATGTTGGCTTGGTTGTATGATGCATGAACCTCCATATATTACACTACATAAACTACGATATCATGTACGTCGTGGTATTATGCACACTCCTTTCCCTCCATAGCTTCTGCCAGCGTGAGTTTAAGCTAGCCCAACAAGTAGACTTAGAGGATACGTATACGAGTCTGCTAGGTGGATCTATGTGTGCATGTGTAGAGAAATATTACACATTCAACTCTATCTAGACTGAAAAGTAGAGATCGTTGCATGTATTTGCATTTTCCGACCGCAACAGTGTGATTACTTACTGAGTATTTTTTTAAATTATCAAACCAAGTGCTATTTTTTTTAGATGAAAGTAAGACAACCATGTAGGGTCACTATATAGGCTATGAGAATGAAGGTATGATAGTTGCATTTTCTATTCAAGTTATAGCCCTTAGGTTAGATATCAAAATTAGTTACTTAACATTAATGTTTAAAATATCGAAGTCTCGATTTTATGTGTCAACATCAATAGATAATTTGAAAAATATATATATATACAACAAAATACTAATAAATTAAATTAATAAAAAAAACCTATTTTACAATTTTAAATATATTAAAATACTTATATTGACTCGAGATAAAAGAGGCATATGATGATGTAATTAATATGAACTATAAGGGATAACAATTCAAAAATTATGAAAAGATTGTAATAAATAATTATTAGAAAAAAAAATTAATTGTCCAGCTTAGTGAACCACGAATTATTCATCGTCTTTTTGAAAATTAAAATTAAAGTTGTTTCTATAAATAATTAAATAAATAAATAAAGAAAAGAAAAGGAAAAATGTAGCAATTATCTTTACAATTTGCTTTTCATTGACCGTGACCGAGAGTATTGACACGAACCATTGTATTCTTTTTTCATTAATATGTCGATATCTAATATTGTCAACCAAATCCACTGTTTAATCATATTGTATAAAATTGATCTTATATTTAAAAAAAATACAACACATAATATTAATAATAACCCTCTTCCTCGTTTAAAATAGTAAATTCTTATACGACGGTTTAAATATTCTCATAAATTTTTCAAAAGTTCCCATGGACTTTGAGATCTCACATCGGTTGAAAAAGAGAACGAAACATTTCTTAAAATAATGTGGAAACATCTCTCACCGACACATTTTAAAACCGTGAGACTAACGGCGATACGTAACGGGCCAAAGTAGATAATCCCTGCTAACAGTGAGCTTAGGCTATTACAAATGACATCAAAGCCAGACACCGAGCGGTGTGCCAACAAAGACGCTAGCCCACAAGGGGGTGGATCGTGAGATCCCACGTCAGTTGGAGAGGAGAACGAAGCATTCTTTATAGGAATGTGAAAACCTCTCCCTAACAAACATGTTTTAAAACCTTAAGGCTGACGGCGATACATAACGATTCTAAACGGATAATATCTACTAGCGGCGTACTTGGGCTGTTACACTGACATCTATATTTTCATTAAATTGAGGTCTCTACATTTTTCATCAACATTGTCATTTAAAGCTTGAGTGTTAATATTACTCTCTTTAATTTTTCGTCATGAAAATTTTGAAGTTAAGGGTTTATTATGATTTCATGCAAGTAACACAGGTGAAACAAGATTTGAGGTTTCAAACATATGCATCGTCAAATTTGTAATAAGACACAAGAATAGACGAACAATGTTGTTCATTTGAAAAAAAAAACTACGTACCATTATGTTACATTGCATTGTAATGAAACTATAAAAAGATGGTGGAATTCTGAGAAGATTTCCAAACCCATCATAACACGACGTACGACCAAACTGATTATTTAAAAACGACATTGAAATGGAAAATTGAAGAAGAAACCAGAAAGGGGAATGAAAGGATTTGGTTTCAAACAGGGCATTGGAAGCCGGACGAAACCTTCTTTCCACAGTAGTTCAAAAGCAAGTTGAGGGAAACTGAGAGGTCAATCTTGAGACCCAAGGCTCTGGCCTTCACCGCAGTGCAAAGGCACACAGCAGCTTCCAGGTCAACAAGGCCTTGGATTAGGGTGCAGCATGGAGATTTTGGTGGTGAGCCGATCACTACGTGCACTAGATCGTCCAGCAAGTCGGCGCAGACGCCGAGCTTGAGGGTGTCCTTGGGGCATTTGGGGAGTGATGGTTGCTGGGGTGGGCTTGTGGGGCTTGGGTGGCGGCGGTGGGGAAGGGACATAGGTGGAGCTGACCATAGTGAAGAAGACGAGGTTGAAGAGGAGGAGGACAATGGGTGAAGAGAGCTTGGAAGCCATTGGTGGAGAGATATTGAAGGGTTTGTAGGTTTGTGTGATGGCTTGTGAAGAATTATGAGAAGGGTTAGGGTTTTTATAAATGGGGTTTGGGAATTTGTTGTATTTTAAAACAAAAATTCCTTATAAATTGCTGGATATGAACACCAACTTTTTTAGTTACTTTATTAAGTTTTGAGGAATTGATTTGAGAGATGGGTTTTTAATTAGTTTGTCTTTTTTAAAATATTATAAAAATGTCAAATGGCCTACAAAATAGACCAAGTGATGTTTGATAATAAGATATCAAATACTTTTTAAAACAAATTATTGTAGTATGTATGGTTGGAAAATAATATTTGATAGAACCCTCCCGACAAGTGGGCAATAGATGATAATCTAGAGATTATTTTTAGCACAAATAATTTTTACAAATATAATATGGTTTTTTCTTTTTTAATATATCTATGAGATTCCACGTCATTTTGTTATTACATTTTTTTATAAGGGTGTGGAAACCTCTCCCTAGTAAATTGTAAAATTGGTGGCGATGTATAATGAGTCAAAGCGGATAAATATATTTAACAATGAGTTTTGGTATATATTGATGTTAGTATGACATAACAATACAATCTCTAAAACATGACAAGACTAAGATTGTTATTACATGCATGCTTTGAAAATCTTTTAAAGTTTAATTAAGATGAAAATGGTTATAAGATAAAATATCTAAAAAAAAATAATAAAATAAAATTAGACTTTTATTTAGGATCCCAAAAATGAATTTTAAAATATAAATTGGACGGTTAAACTTCCATAGCATGAAACCCATCCTTGTTTCAAATAAAAACGTGTTTGAATAAGATATTAAAAGAATGAAAAATTGAAATATAAACAAAACTCTATCGAAAGTCTCTCCTAACTTCTATAGCAATCACTGTGCTGCTTAAGATGTCTTTGCCTTTACCTAAAAAATAGAAAATATTGATTATAAAAAATATTTAGTAAATAATCTTAGTTCTAGGATTAGTAGATACAATCATAAACAAAGTCTTAATTAGAGGATTAATGTTACTTAAGGGGTAGAATGTAATTAAAGGAGTAAAACAAAGTTTTGAAAAAAAATATATACCGGAAATAGAAGTGAGTTCTTGGATCAATAGCCTAATTTGGGTTGGATATCAACATCAATTTTTTGAAGGAAGAATCTGACTTTAAGGAGGTTATCTGAGTAAGTTCTATTCTTGAACCCTCTTTTTGTTCATTATGTTAATTTTGTAGCAATAGTTCAAATTTGAACGAGGGGATCACGTTTTAGTTTTAGAATTAAATTTTGTACCAAGCAGGAACTAAAACATGTTATATACCTAATGTCATGTCATGTAAAGTAAAGGCATGTTATAGATTATATTATACTAATGATGATGCATGATGAAAGCCATGATGAATACTATGCATACATGTCTCGTATGTGTACTATGACATGAATAAAAGGATAAATGAAATGATTCTTACTAATTTAAAGCCATTGGGACCTCACGCATTTATGTATGTTGTGCATCATGTTACATCTCCGTTATGTTAGTACATATGTGTATTTTCGATATTTATGTTCGTCATGATATCATGTGGGTCTTTCCCTCTGTGGTGTTCGGCGCGTCAGCACATTTAACCCAACGAGTCAAGCCTTAGGGGTATGTAAACGAGTCCATCCTTAACGGTCCATCTGCGCATGTGAGCTGTAACGACCCGAAATTTTTTACTTAATTTAAGGTTGCTACTGTATACGTACCATAAACATGGAATGCGGAAGACTTTATTTGAATTCCATAAAACATAACCTTTATTTTAAAACAAAGTCATGGACTTACGTGCTTTGAAAACATCTTTAAAACGACACAACAAAAGACTAAATAAAATGAATAAGAGTTTAAGTTAAAAACATCCTATTCTAGCCCAAGTCTAAGAAAATAAATACCACTACCCTCTTCATGTGCCTTGGTCTCGAGTTGCGATGTCGTCGTCAACCGTACTGGAATGCCTTGCCTTAACCTGAAAAATGTAGTAGCATATGGCTTGAGTATTTAAAGAAATACTCAGTAAGTGACCCCACTATTGGGGTTAAATGCAACAATCACATGCAATGAAAGGATGAGACCTATCTTTCGTTTCGTTTTCCCTACGATGTTGTCGTAACAGATAATTTTGGACGTGTACCATATACTCTATACACAACCCATACGTGCGAGTATGGGCTCACCAGCTAATTCGCACACTGCTGCGCCACCTTCCTTATCCGGTGGGCATACTCTGGGAGCCACTTAGGCCAGACACTCGCTAGAACTAGTAACCGTCACGGCAGCGCTATGCAGAGCATAACGATCGTTGTCCTGTCATTGGATGTACGCGTCCGTACCCTCGTGATGGGATAGGGGTATCCCTCCCAAATGCATAAGCACACATAATGCATGAGGTCCCAAAACTTTTCCATTTTCATTATCCTTTAATACAACCCCGCTAGCATTATGTACGTATCATATCATTTTTCATATCGTTTCAGATATCGTTCATCATTCATGTCATATCGTTTCTCATCCTTCAATTCTCAAATCATACATAATTCTAACGGGGCTATACTTCATGTCATTTATCGTAATTTCATGTCATTCATATCGTGCTGTATACACACAATTTAGGAGACCTAACATAACGTTCTATGCTTTTAACATAACATTTCATCATATACACATCATACCATAACATATTTCATCACAATGTCTCATATCATAAACGAGTCATAACATAAACACTTCATAGTCATATCGTTCTCTAACTTATCATAGCCTTAACGTTCTTTACTTATCACAGACATATCATTACGTGAATGTACCTTAGTCATCTCATCACAAGAACTTAACCTAACGCTATCGTTCTATCAATCTATCACAAACCTATCCCTTTCTATCCGTAGCCTAACTGTATTCTTCCATCAATCTCTCTTATCCATATCACTCTGGTATGTAACCTAACCTAAACGTTTCATGAAGGTATTTTACTCCTATCGTTACATTTCGTTTTGTGCATCCTTCTCGTATCCTATCTCAACCATATCATTGAACACATCGTACCGTAATTATTATTAAACAATTCACATACTATAACATATACATAACAAATAAGAAGCATATCGATCCACAGACAATTCACACATATCAATATATATGACACGTACAGAATAACGGGGCACGTGTCAACAGCAAATATAACCATGCTGATAGTAAGTTCACTTACTTGGCTAGCTTAAATCGTTGCCACGAATATATCTTTAATGAATGTTCGATTCCGTCCTTTGAAATCCGAGTCAACCTATGTGAGCCCAGAAAATCAGTTTCAAGTTTGAAATCTAAAAAATTATTTCTCTCATTTACATGGGTCCATGGTTAAAAGTCTTGAAATATAATCGGTCCATGGTTAAAAGTCTTGAAATATAATCGGTCCATGGTTAAAAGTCTTGAAATATAATCAATAATTATATTTTTATTAAAAAAATCTTATTTTCCATGGTTACTGTTGTAGAAAGAAAAGTATATACAACTATTTAAGTTATTCTCGGTTTTACTACTCTCTGTATTTACCATCTGCATTTACCTTTCCCTCCATATTTAGTTTGTGGTTTTTAATTCCCTAATTTATTTTTTTTTTGTTCCATGTGCCCTTTTCATTCTGTTCTCATGTATTCTAAATTGACAGTGGATCTCTCATTCCAAATCTTTCCTTGCCTCTATGTTTATTGTTCACAAATTTTCTTGTATTCTATTTTTAATCTATTCATTTGACTACTGATATAAATTTAATCTAATATTACTAATGATTTGCTAGAATTCATATGAATGATGGACATTTAGTTTCTAACTCAAAGCTAAAGCATTGTAATAATTCAATGAAGATCTAACTATAATTGGCTGTGATTTCTAAAAAAACAATAGGATAAAAGAAAATAAAGATTTAATATATACCTTATTGATCGGATCTATCTTCACATAAATCTCACATGAATCACAGCTGAGTAGAAAGGCCATTCTCATTTTTTTTTTCTCAAGTAAATCTTACATTGTTTTTGTTTTTTTGTTTAGTGAAGAGAAGTGGGAAAGGTTGTTTTTTTTTTTGTTTATTTATTTATTTATTTTTATTATTATTATTTTAACTATTTTTTTATAATTATTTTATTTGTTTCTTTCTTTCTTTATTGTTGGGCTATTACATGAGCGGTATCTGAAAAAGTACCACACATCAAACCTTACCCAAACTAGAAAGAGCTCAATGTCATGTTATATTGTTTTAAAGCATAGGTCCTATCATGTATATGTTTGTTTGCATTATCTGACCCCAACCGTAGGGTTACTTATTGAGTATTTCTTAAAATACTAGCCACATACTACCCTTATATTTTAGGTAAAGGAAAAGCACCCCTACACATACGACCGTGATTCTAGAATGGTCATAGAAGCTAAGTTATGAGAGTAGTATGCATTGTTTTTCTTCATGGGTAGTTCAGGGTTCTCATCTTCGTACTGAAATCATGTTAATGTTTCTTTTCTAACGTTGATGGTACTTTTTATTTCTTATTTTTAAATTGAATGTGTAAATTCATAGCTTCATAAGAAAGATTCTAATGAGTATTTCGTTGAAGAATCGTACGTGTAGTGACACCTCTCATCCAGGTTAGTGAATGTAAGGCATTACCGTAATTTAAAAATAGAGACTATTGTCAACTAATCAAAATTTATTTGTTTATCCTAATAGAAGTTAGGATAATTCATCAAAATTAAAATGATTAATTGAGAGTGAAGCACAAATAATCTACTAGTATGATTTGATTGTTCGAAAACTATTTATTGTCTCACCGACATAATATTTTAATAGATCGAAAATAGAAAGTTTATAATTAAAATATATCAAAAAAAAAGAAAAAAGATGAACTTGAAAAGTTAGAAGGCATCACTCCAAGACAATTTACTTAAAAGAAAGTCAAAGTAATGGACAAGCAAAGAGAGGTGTGTGACACATCCCAGAACTCCACCAATCAATACATTGCATAATCAAATATAAAAATATTAATTAGTCAATTTAATGACTTTTATTTCTTCCTTTTTTTTGTACTCTTAATTTAAACTTTATTCTCCACTTGCAACCATAAAAAGTCAAACCTTCAAGATTTGATCCATTAAAAAACATTATATTTCCTTTGTTGTTCATTCTTAATCAATCCCAAAAAAGCCATATCAACTCTACCAATAGTTTCTCTTTAACTATTCAAATATTGTAGTTTTGCATGTCAATAACTAAACTTAAATTTCTACTAATCATAATTTAGAAATAATGTTTAGGTTAAATATTTATCATTGTATAAGTTTTTTTTAATTATATTTTTCTTTATGATCGAAACAGTAAATGCAAGTTAAATAAATTGTTGAACAATGAATGTATATGTCAACTATCGATGAAAATGTCATAACGGTTCGTATCAGTTATTTACGTGAGTGACCATTACGACTAATAAATTAAAGTAAAAAAAAAAAAAAAAACGGAATGAAATTGACCTACAAGAAATTAATATCCATATATTTATTTATTTATTTTTAAATTCAAATCCAACATTATAGTCAATGATATAATCCAATCCAATGATATATGTTCATTTTGGTTAATATTCTACATTTTATTAATAAGATAGGTTTCATATTTCATGTGAAATAAATTTAATTCTTTTAATTAAAGTAGATTTTAAAAATTAAGAGGTGGAATTTATAATTATTTTAAATTAAGTCATTACTACACATAAGGATCTTGAAACAAATACAAATTTACTTCTCAGTACAAGAATGTTTACCCTACTTCATGTGTTCCACGTGTTTATGCTCGGTAAGTACATGATCGACAAGACTCTAATGATATATTATGAGCCTTTGCAGTTAGACAAAAGCTTGAGTAAAGAAAAAAAATATCTATATAGATTTTAGCTCGATAAGTGATGAAATTGCACATTAGAGAGATAACATTTATCACATGAAAATGATGATGGAGAAGTTCCTAGAGTTATTCCAAGCTTAAGATGTGTGTTATTTCTCAATCTTCATACTATCATTTCTTTTATTTCTAGCCAACGCCAATTTGGAGAACATGATGAAGAAAAAAGAAAATGGAGGAAGTCGATTTGGAGTTAGTTTTGGAACTATTCCTCGACGAGTAGGATAAAACGAACATCAACTCAAGAAATTTAGTGAACCCTGCACATGTCATTATTATGACTGTTTGCATGTATTATGTGATGCTATGCTATGTTATAAATTACGCTATGTCGTATTATGTATTGTTATAAGCCATGCTATAATACGACTATACCATGTTACCATCTTGTGGAATTATATTTATGATATTGATGATATGATGCATAAAACTTCATACACCAAGCTATGTAAATTATGTTAATTAGGGAAGATATGACAATCATTACGGATGCATGTCTCACAAACTTTGTATGTCATGAATGAATGGAGGTATGACTTGAATCATAAACTTATGTCATGGTTTTAAGCTATGGGGACCTCATGCATTTATGTGCGTCATTTGCACCAGGATACTTTCCCATTGTGAATAATACGAATGCGTACATTACGATATCTATTTTTGTCATGATATTACGTGGGTCCTTTCTCCATGTGATTTCCGGTAGCATGAGCGTGCATTAACCCGATGAATGAGGCCTAGGGAATATATACTTGAGTCTATCTGGTGAGACTATGTGCACGTGCGTGGGCCGTGTGTATATAAGTACTACACATTCAACCCTGCCCGGACTGAGTTTAAAGTCATGTCATGATGGTTTTATGAAATGATAGGTCCCACCATATTACATTTGATTGCATTTTTCTTACTTCAACAGTGGGGTTACTTATGGATTATTTCTTAAAATACTAAGTCGCATGTTACTCTTCTTTCTTAGGTACAGGTAAGGTACTCTCGTATGGATGTGACGGCGTCGCGGTGAAGGCCATGAGATCAAAGCTAGGGTATTGTGTTCATGTTTGTTTTAGTAGTCCTTAGGTTATATCACGCCATCGCCTTATTTTTTTTATCTCATTTAAATTCACATTAGCAATTTTTTGCTATATTGTTCATAGCAATATTGTTTTAATGAATTTATTATGAATGTTTAAGTCCACGACATCGTTTATGAAATATTTTCATAGACTTTTCCACACGTATTAGCCATGTCATGCATGTAGTAGTATCTATATTTGATTAGAAAAATTAGGGTCGTATAGGCCTAGCCTTGTCACTACCTACAATATCACAAGTGGCACCATCGATGCTTGTAGTAGTGTCGGTCCCCACTACAACTACCCTAATGTGGGAGACCTTTAGTTTAATAAATATAGACTATGACAACCAAATAACGAGCGTAGGCAACCAACAACCCTAAGATGATGCAAGAGATGAAATAATTATGAAATTGTAAGAGAAACAGCCTTTGTATCATCAATTGGACTGTTAAAGATCACGTGTTTGTTTAGATTGCTATCAGCTAATATCTAATTAAATCTCGTTGTAGTTAGGAGTTGATTTAGTTTTAATTTGTTTACTGGTTTGTTACTGCAGATTTCTAGGTAGATTTTTTAATATCTTTTTATATTCTCTCTATATATTTAGACCTTTCTTGGTTTCATAATACAATTTTCTCCTCAACCATTCAATCACTCATTCTTTCACTAACAAATTGGTATCAAAGCCGTCTTCTTAAGGATCTGTGAGATCAAAATGGAAGGAGAATCCAGTTTTTTAGCTGTTGCACCACCAGTCTCCGATGGAGACAATTATCAAATGTGAAAAGTTTGTATGGAGAATTATTTGGAGGCTTTGGATCTTTGGGAAGCAATAGAAGAGGATTACGAGGTCCCTCCACTTCCAGCAAATCCTATTGTAGCAAAAATCAAAGCACATAAGGAAAAGAAGACAAGAAAATCAAAGACAAAAGCTTGCCTATTTGCAGCCGTATCTCAAATGATCTTCATGCGAATAATGTCTCTCAAAACAGCAAAGGAAATCTGGGATTACCTCAATGCGGAATATGAAGGAGATGAGAGGATTCGTGGAATAAAAGTCCTGAATTTGATTAGGGATTTTGAGTTTGTTGAAAATAACAATGGCTCTGATACCAACTTGTAGAAAATAGACACTCGCTCTGAAATCAACTTGTTTAAATAACTCTCACGAACCTTTGAAGGAGGTGTCAAGAGGGGAGAGACAAGGGGACAAAAGAAATAATGAAAAAGCTATTTTCTATTACACTGTACACTTTGCTTTCTGTCTCTTGTTCTTGCTCTCTGCCTCTTGCATTTTAGAATAAAAATGAATCAATTTATAGGGTTTCTAAGATATAAAATTAGCTATCCCATCACCCATTTTCTCCTCGAATGATTCTTGGCCCTTTATATTTTCTTTGGCCTTTTCACTCAAATTTCAAAAGTCTTACTAAGTTTAACAAAATAAAAAACTACCCTTCTCTTCTTTTTTCATTTAAGTTTATACCCAACAAAACTCCCCCACATAAACTTCAATGCTCTTGTCGTCTGCCATGCCAAACGTCTTCTTGTATTTGTCAAAAAGTACTTTCGGTAGCGGTTTTGTAAAGATGTCCGCAACTTGATCCTGACTTGCCACATGCAGCAATTTCACGTTTCCTTCCTTCACATGATCTCAGATTAAATTTAATCGAACGTCAATGTGTTTGCTTCTTTCACGGTTTACTAGGTTCTTGGCCAACTCAATTGCTGATTTGTTGTCAACTTGTATTACAGTTGCACCTCGATGCTTTTGCTCCATCTACTCAACAAGTTTCTAAGCCATATTGTGTGACACACACATCAAGATGCTGCTACATACTCAGCTTCACACGTGGAGAGTGTCACGATCGGTTGCTTCTTTGAAAGCCAAGTAAATGCTGTGTTGTCCATGAAGAATACATAACCCGATGTACTTTTTCGATCGTCTATGTCTCTGCACCAATCACTGTCAGAGTAATCGACTAACTTGTAATATTCTATTTTTCAATAGAATAACCCAAGTGACAATGTTCCTTGGACGTATCGAGAACTCGCTTCAACGCCTTTCAATGTGAATAAATTGGCTCCTCCATGAACCGGTTTATTATGCCAACACTTAATGAAAGATCTGGCCTTGTGCATGTAAGATTGTGAAGGCTTCCCACCAGGCTTCTGTACCTATTTGCATCTACTCGTTCTCCTTCATCGTACTTTGAGAAGTTTGCACCTGGTTCCATTGGTGTAGATACCGGGTTGCAAGTTTTCATCTTGTACTTCTTCAAAATTTCCTTTGCATATTTCTCCTGTGATATAAAAATACATGTTTCTCCTTGTTTAACCTCCAAACCGAGGAAAAACTTTAACAAGCTCAAGTCTGTCATCTCAAATTCTCGCGTCATTATGCTTTTGAACTCTTCTATCATTTCATTATTGTTGCCTGAGAAGATGAGGTCATCGACATAGAGAGCGACAAGTATCACATCGCCTCCACTCTTCTTTGTATAATGTGAATGTTCGTGGGGACATTGCTTGTACCCGTTCTCCTTGAAGTATGTGTCGATACGAGTATTCCATCCTCATGGTGCTTGTTTCAACCCGTAAAGCGCCTTCTTCAATTTTAGTACCTTCTTCTCTTCTCCAATTTTCACATACCCCGGAAGGTTGTTCGAGGTATACTTCTTCTTTAAGCACACCATTCAAGAATGCTGACTTGACATCCATTTGAAAAATCGGCCATTTGAATTGGGCTGCTTGGGAAATGATCAATCAGATTGTCTCCATTCTAGCGACAGGAACAAACACTTCGTCATAGTCGATTCCCGCCTTTTGCTTGTATTCCTTCGCAACAAGTCGCGCCTTGTACCGTTAAATCTCGCCTTAAGCATTAATCTTTTTCTTGAATACCCACTTCCACCTATGGGCTGACTTCCTACCGGTAATTTTGTCACTTCCCATGTGTTGTTGCGATGAATCGGTTTGCCACTTCGTGTCTCGCACCGCCTCTTCAAAGCTGATATTTTCAGCATCTGCCATAAGACATACAAGGTGTACCTCATTAGTTGAGTCATACAAAACTCGCAAACTCCGCATTTTGGGTTGTCGTGGTTCATCTTCATCATTGAAAATTTCTGAGTCTGTTGGTGTAGCAACTGATGATTCTCCTACTTCGATGTTGACATCCGTCGAATTGTTCCAATCCCATTCGCTTGCTTCATTTACTCGCACATTGTGACTCACTATCATCATCTTACTAATCGGGTCAAGTAGCTTGTATCCTTTTGTCTTCCCATCATATCAAATAAAGATATACCTTTTGCTTTTGTCTTCGAGCTTCGTTCTTCGTTGGTCCGGTACGTGAGCATAAGCCACACTACCGAACACTTTAAGGGTGAGAAATTGTAGGCTTTTGTCCGTTCCAAGCCTCTTGTGGGTTTGATCATCTAACTTTGCATGTGGACATCGATTTTGTACGTAGATGGTGCATTGCACGGCTTCTGCCCAAAATTCCTTCGACATTCTTTTTCTCTTAAGCATTGAGATATCCATGTCGAGAATGGCCCGGTTCTTTCTCTCGGCCACACCATTTTATTGAGGGGTGTACGGTGCGGTTAAAAATCACCTTATGCCTTGCTCCTCGTAGTACTCCATGAAAGCCGTTGAAGTATACTAGCCACATCTATCGGATCGTACAGCTTTGATGTGTCTACCAGTTTCCTTCTCCACCATTACTTTGAAATTTTTAACACCTCGAATGCCTTGGATTTTCCTTTCAGATAATAAGCCTAAGTTTTCCGTGAGTGATCATCGATAAAGGAAATGAAATACCTATTTTCGTTGAAGGACTCGGGGTTAATTGGTCCACATATATCTGTATTGATCAACTAGAGACGTTAGTTGGAAGGAGGAACGAAACATTTTTTTTCGATGTTAAGAACTATTTTACTGCTTTATACACTCCGTTTCTTTGACATTCTATTCTTAATCATCATGCCTAATCATTCCCCAAAAAAGTTTCTTAAAACATGGATAGTTACTCGGATTTTTTTAGCACGTGTTTCAAACGACCCGGTTTAGTGTTTCAGTTTTAAGCACTTTTTTACTGCTTTATACACTCCGTTTCTTCGACATTCTATTCTTGATCATCATGCGTAATCATTCCCCACAAAAGTTTCAAAAAACATGGACAGTTACTCGGTTATTTTAGCACGTGTTTCAAACGTCCCGGTTTGGGATTTCCGAATTAGGGGTTCGATTTTAAGTACTTTTTTTACTACTTTATACACTCTGTTTCTTCAACAATCTATTCTAAATCATCTTGCCTAATCATTCCTCACAAAAGTTTCTTAAAACATGAAAAGTTACTCAGTTTCTTTAGCACGTGTTTCAAACGTCTTGGTTTGAGGTTTTCGAATTAGGTTTCGATTTTAAACACGTTTTTATTGCTTTATACACTCCGTTTCTTCAAAATTCTATTCTAAATCATCATGCCTCATCATTCCCTGCAAAAGTTTTGAAAAACATGAACAGTTACTTGGTTTTTTAGCACGTGTTTCAAACGTCCCGGTTTGGGGTTTCTGAAATAGGGTTTCAATTTTAAGCCCTTTTTTATTGCTTTATACACTCCGTTTCTTCGACAGTCTATTATTCATCATCATGGCTAATCATTCCCCACAAAAGTTTCGAAAAACATGGACAGTTTATCGGTTTTTTAGAACGTGTTTGAAACGTCCCAGTTTGCAGTTTCCGAAATAGGGTTCGATTTTAAGCACTTTTTTACTACTTTATATACTCTTTTTATTCAACATTCTATTCTAAATCATCATGCCTAATCCTTCCCCAAAAAAGTTTCTTAAAACATGGAAAGTTACTCGGTTTCTTTAGCACGTGTTTCAACGTCCCGATTTGGGTTTTCCGAATTAGGGTTTCGATTTGAAGCACTTTTTTACTTCTTTATACACTCCATTTCTTCAACATTCTATTCTAAATCATCATGCCTAATAATTCCCCACAAAAGTTTTGAAAAACATGTACGGTTGCGCGGTTTTTTTAGCACGAGTTTCAAACGTCTCGGTTTGGGGTTTCCGAATTAGGGTTTCGATTTTAAGCACTTTTTTACTGCTTTATACACTCTGTTTCTTCGAAATTCTATTCTAAATCATCATGCCTCGTCATTCCCTAAAAAAGTTTCGAAAAACATGGACAGTTACTTGTTTGAGAATAAGGAGTGATTGATTAGAGATGTAGTGCAAAGAATTGTTCAATGTCAAAATGAAAGGAAAAAGCTTTGCTCTAAATCCGATGGAGAAAGAGCAGATGACCTTTATATCCATAGCTAGTGCCACTAAGATTTGACACAAAAGACTTGGGCTCTTTCATCATCGAGGTTTGCTTTAGATGCATCAAAGAAGCTGGTAGAAAGACTCGCCAACATTAATGATTACATTCCTCTTTGCCATGCTTGTAATTTTGGGGAACAACATAGGCAACCCTTTCCTAAACATTCTGGAGAGCCTCGAAAAAACTGCAGCTGGTTCATACTGATCTTTGTGGTCGTCAATGAACACCATCATTAAATGGTAATCTTTATTACATTGTTTTTATTGATGATCTAATGAGAATGTGTTGGATCTTCTTGCTCAAGCAAAAGCCAGAAGTTGCGGATGTATTTTGAAATTCAAAGTCAGAGTTGAGAATGAAAGTGGATGCTTGATTCAGACTATAAGATTAGATAATTGCAAGGAGTACATTTAACAGTTTTTGTGAAGAGGCTGGAATTGAACATAAATTGACAGCAGTATACACTCCTCAACAGAATGACGTCAGTGAAAGAGGAATAGGTTCATAATGGAGATGATATTTCATCTATTGAAGAGTTTAGATGACCGTAAAGTATCTTGTGCATCGTTCATGTTGTAGGATGATTCACAAATATGTTTCTCAGTCCTAATGGTGGTTTAATCACACGACATTATGAGAAGAGTATTACTTGAGCATGGTCACATGTATAAAACAATAGGAATATACCAAGAATTCATGAGGCGAATGAGCTTAGCCTAGCCTCGAAATTGGTCTACATGAAGACAAAGAAGGTAGAGAGATTCATCATAGACTTGGATGAAGGTGTTTGCCTCGACCTAGGCTTACTCAGTAAAGCTATTCATCAAGATTTTCTCAACTCGACCAAGGTGGCCTCAACCTAAGTGACTTATTTCTAGCCACGATGGCTTAGGCCTCGACCTTGACTCTAAGATCATCCCTTTGCCATGGCTTTCTAATACTACATGGGTAACAAATTTTGATTTGTTAACTTATTTGATTTGGCATTCCTCGTATTTTATTTTTTATTCACTCATTCCCATTTAGGTTTAGCTTCTTCTTTAGTCTCAAGTGAATGTTTTATGTAACGATCCTAAATTTTTACATACTCAGAGTCGCTACCAAGTCTCATGCTTATCTCTTAAATGCGGAATATAACTCTTAGATACTCATCATAAATAACGAAAAATTTAAAACACATTCAGAACACTTCAAACTACTAGAACACATTGTCGGTCTTACGTGTTTCAAAATATAACGTTGGAATTTAAAATTAACACAAAACAATTACAAATGGAATAATCTAAATAATGAAATAAAAGCGTCCTATACTCCTATGACTAAGAATTTAAACATGCAACTACCTTATGCACGTACCACAGTATCTATTTCCGATGTCGTCGTCGTCCGTACATGGGCATTTTTTCTTTACCTGAAAAATGATATGTGGCATACGGCTTGAGTATTTCAAAGAATACTAAGTAAGTGACCCACTGTAGGGGTCATGCTCATGCAAACACATGCAACATGCTCTTGGGATCGAGCTCTAACTCATCTACGAGTGACCTCCAATCTCGAACAAATTGGATGTGTAGTACTTCCTTTACACATGACCAACACATGCGAGCGTGAATCGTCCGAGCGCTCGCCTGGACCCTTTAATCAAGCTAATCTGTAACGACGTCTGGAAGTCAGCGGAACCCCATAGTGTCATGAACTATTCAAACTTGATAGTTTGGCTAATTATCATAGGTTTAATGTATGGAGCACAATTTCGAATATGAACTATTTATTGGGCTGTTTTTCTTGAGGCTTCAACTCTACCGGAGAAAGGAGAGACTTAAAATATAAATATATCTAAGAATAGTTGATCGCTTGTGGATGTATAGAATAAAATGATGTAAAATTCACAAGAATAAGTGCAAGTATACACTATCACAAGTACCAAGTATTAAGTAAATTATCGATTCCACAGGGAACCTATCTTTTTTATTAATTTTATCGCTGGAAATTGAGTTTTTTGGTAACATTCAAATGGGTGTTGGAGATTTTAACTATTTAAACAAAACTAAAACAGAGTGCTACTGCTGTCGAAAAACAGAAAATTATGAGACAATCAACTATAATGAGGAAGGTTCGGCTAAGAGAGATTAAATAGATAAGTTGTTGAGTTTTGTGGTTGATTTTAGTTCCTTTCAATAGATTCTCAAGCCCACTTCCGAGGGTCATGAATGATGATTATTTCCATAATCGTTGTAATTTCTATTAACAAGGCTATAGGAGAAGAATTATTCCTAACCCTTCTATTACCCTTCAAGTCTCCTTGCTATCAAACTAGAGTATTAAAGAGGATTTCATTGTTCCCTCTCTTCTCCCGAACAAGAGAACAACTATGTATGTAAAGTAGCTAATTAAACATACATGTAAATCATTAACAACAACTCTTTAATAAACTAAAATCATACCGTCAACATACTTAAACTATATAGAACTCTCTCGCCTACCCTATTAAGTTTAGCTCTCCATACAAACTTAATTAAACAGAGGAATCTGCATCTTGATCAAGTAAAATTGATGGAATAAGAAAAGAGAATAAGGAAATAGAGAGTTATCCCGGTTTGTTGTCGTTCGTCAATGGAAGTTCCCTTCTCTTGAGCTCTCACGTCCACCTCTTTGCCCTAATCAATCCTTGTTGGTCTCCTTTTCCTTCTACTGTCAACATCTGTTGGATTAGGGTTTTCTTCTTCTTCTCTAGTTTCATAGCAGTTCACTGCAGCAGAGGCTGCTGCTGTGTAATTCGATTTTTCTCCCCAAAGTGTGGCTCTCCTCCTCTTAATCTTCCTTTTCCTTTTATATTGAGCATGGGTTCCACTTTAGGGCTGAAAATGAATAAGTTGTCCACATAGGATGTTCCTCATTGGGTAATCAATGACCCACTTGGACTGCTGATGTGGATTTAAAATTTCCATGTCATCCCCCATTTGTTTCCAAACTTGCTACTCCCACGTGGTTTAGCATAAATGTCTGAAATTTTACCACGTAACTCAATTAAACATACAATTAAGATCCATTTATGCAAAATCATATTTTTTTTTCATGTTAGACCGCAATAAACGATTTCATGCTCACTGAGTAGAATAAATGGGGTAATAAATGAGTAAATTGTGAATAAGAGTGCAATATTAACTACAAAAGAACTTAATATGACTCTACTATTAGAGAGTTATCAATTTTCCATACGTTAATAACTTCGCCTACGAAATGGCTTTAATGAAGGCAAGACAACCATGTAGTGTCACTATATAGGCTATGAGAATGAAGGTATGATAGTTGCATTTTCTATTCAAGTTATAGCCCTTAGGTTAGATATCAAAATTAGTTACTTAACATTAATGTTTCAAATGTTAATGTTGACAAAAAAAATATCGAAGTCTCGATTTTATGGAAATGTCAATATCAATAGATAATTTTGAAAAAAAATATATATATAAAACAAAAATACTAATAAATTAAATTAATAATAAAAAAAAACATATTTTACAATTTTAAATATATTAAAATACTTATTATTGACTCGAGATAAAAGAGGCATATGATGATGTAATTAATATGAATTTTAATGGTTAACAATTCAAAAATTATGAGAAGGTTGTAATAAATAATTATTGGAAAAAAAAATTAATTGCCGAGTTGAGTGAACCATGAATTATTCATCATCTTTTTCAAAATTAAAATTAAAGTTGGATCTATAAATAATTAAATAAATAAAGAAAGAAAAGAAAAAGAAAAATGTAGCAATTATCTCTACAATTTGCATTTCATTGACCGAGAGTATTGACACGGACCATTGTATTTTTTCTTCATTAGTATGTCGATATCTAATATTGTCAACCAAATCCACTTTTTAATCATATCGTATAAAATTGACCTTATATTTTATAAAAATATCAACACATAATATTAATAATAACCCTCTTTCTCGTTTAAAATAGTAAATTCTTATGCGACGGTTTAAATATTTTCATAAATTTTTCAAAAGTTCTCATGGACTATGAGATCTCACGTTGGTTGAAAAAGAGATCGAAACATTTCTTAAAATAATGTGGAAACATCTCTCACAGACACATTTTAAAACCGTGAGACTAACGGCGATGCGTAACGGGCCAAAGTAGATAATCCCTGCTAACGGTGAGCTTAGGCTATTACACAAATGGCATTAGAGCCAGACACCGAGCAGTGTGCCAACAAAGACGCTGGCCCCCAAGGGGGTGGATTGTGAGATCCCACGTTAGTTGGAGAGGAGAACGAAGCATTCTTTATAGGAATGTGAAAACCTCACCCTAACAAACATGTTTCAGAACACTTCAAACTAATAGAACACATTGTCGGTCTTACTTGTTTCAAAATATAACGTTGGAATTTAAAATTAAAACAAAACAATTACAAATGGAATAATCTAATTAATGAAATAAAAAGCGTCCTATACTCCTATGACTAAGAATTTAAACATGCAACTACCTTATGCACGGGCCACAGTATCTATTTCTGATGTCGTCGTCGTCCGTACATGGGCGTCTTGTCTTTACCTGAAAAATGATATTTGGCACACGGCTTGAGTATTTCGAAAAATACTCAGTAAGTGACCCACTATAGGGGTCATGCTGATGCAAACACATGCAATATGCTCTTGGGATCGAGCTCTAGCTCATCTAGGAGTGACCTCCAATCTCGAACAAATTGGATGTGTAGTACTTCTTTACACATGACCCGCACGTGCGAGCGTGAATCCTCCAGGCGCTCGCCTGGACCCTCTAATCAAGCTAATCTGTAACGACGTCTGGAAGTCAGTGGAACCCGGTAGTGTCATGAACTATTCAAACTTCATAGTTTGTCTTATTATCATAGGTTTAATGTATGGAGCACAATTGCGAGTATGAACTATTTATTGGGCTGCTTTTCTTGAGGCTTCATGTAGCGCTCGAGTATTTAAAAAAAAAAAAGGGAAAAAAAGAAAAAATAAATTAGGTCACAATAGAGGCAAACCAGTTATTTTGCCCTTATTACTTGAGGGGTCTCTTTTGACTGAGGCATAATTTGGAAAAAAGAAAAAAGAGGGGAGAGGAAGAAGAAAGAAGAGGGAAGAAGATTAAGGTTTTGAGGAAGGAGGAGGACATCGGATCTGAATGGATGCCGGAGATTCGAGTCCCCAATCTAAACCGTCAATAGTCCGAGGCAAGGTGCTCTAACGAATCGCACCTTCCTATTTCGTCAAAACGTCCAAGAACTTCAGGTTAGTCCATGAGTGTCTAGATTGAGAAATCATTAAGATTTTCGTGTGTTAGTGACGTTTTGTGTTGATCCTTGGACTCTTACCCTCAACAGCGCTATCTGGTTAAGTTCTGGAGTGAAAGTGGCCAAGATTGGCGTTCGAATCGGAGTTTCAAGAAAACGTGATTTTTGGTAAGAACTCGTATTTTTTTCTCCGAATTCGAACTCAAATAATAAGATCTGTGATTATCAGAAAATTTTAAGAAAATTGTTTCGAAGGAGTAGAATATGAGATCTACAAGGTTCGTGAAGAAAATTTGTCTAATCGAATTACAAATTGGAAGATAAAAAAGTAGAAAGAAAATAGATCGAAACGTGAAGAGACCTGGAAAATGAAAAAAAAACGCAGGAGAGAGGGTGGAGGCCGCCACGCGTCGGTCGGCAACGGAGGAGAGAGGCGGAACCGGTAAGGCACGACCTCACCCGGCAGGACACGCGTCAGGCGCGCAGAGAAAAGAGGCATATGATGATGTAATTAATATGAATTATAATGGATAACAATTCAAAAATTATGAAAAGGTTGTAATAAATAATTATTAGAAAAAAAAATTAATTGCCCAGCTTAGTGAACCACGAATTATTCATGGTCTTTTTCAAAATTAAAATTAAAGTTGTATCTATAAATAATTAAATAAATAAATTAAGAAAAGAAAAAGAAAAATGTAGCAATTATCTCTACAATTTGCTTTTCATTGACTGTGACCGAGGGTATTGACACGGACCATTGTAATCTTTTTTCATTAATATGTCGATATCTAATATTGTCCTCCAAATCCACTTTTTAATCATATTGTATAAAATTGACCTTATATTGAATAAAAATATCAACACATAATATTAATAATAACCCTCTTCCTCGTTTAGAATAGTAAATTCTTATACAACGGTTTAAATATTCTCATAAATTTTTCAAAAGTTCCCATGGACTATGAGATCTCACGTCAGTTGAAAAAGAGAACGAAACATTTCTTAAAATAATGTGGAAACATCTCTCACAGACACATTTTAAAACCGTGAGACTAACGGCGATACGTAACGGGCCAAAGTAGATAATCCCTGCTAACGGTGAGCTTAGGCTATTACAAATGGCATTAGAGCCAGACACCGAACGATGTGCCAACAAAGACGCTGGCCCCCAAGGGGGTGGATTGTGAGATCCCACGTCAGTTGGAGAGGAGAACGAAGCGTTCTTTATAGGAATGTGAAAACCTCTCCCTAACAAACATGTTTTAAAACCGTAAGGCTGACGGTGATACATAACGATTCCAAACGGATAATATCTACTAGCGGCGTACTTGGGCTGTTACACTCACATCCATATTTTCATTAAATTGAGATCTAAACATTTTTCATCAACATTGTCATTTAAAACTTGAGTGTTAATATTACTCTCTTTAATTTTTCGTCATGAAAATTTTGAAGTTAAGGGTTTATTATGATTTCATGCAAGTAACACAGGTGAAATAAGATTTGAGGTTTCAAACATATGCATCGTCAAATTTGTAATAAGACACAAGAATAGACGAACAACGTTGTTCATTTGAAAAAAAAAACTACGTACCATTTTATTACATTGCATTGTAATGAAACTATAAAAATATGGTGGAATTCTGAGAAGATTTCCAAACCCATCATAACACGACGAACGACCAAACTGATTATTTAAACACGACATTGAAATGGAAAATTGAAGAAGAAACAAGAAACAGGATTTGGTTTCAAGCAGGGCATTGGAAGCCGGACGGAACCTTCTTTCCACAGTAGTTCAAAAGCAAGCTGAGGGAAACTGAGAGGTCAATCTTGAGACCGAATGCTCTGGCCTTCACCGCAGTGCAAAGGCACACAGCAGCTTCCAGGTCAACAAGGCCTTGGATTAGGGTGCAACATGGGGATTTTGGTGGTGAGCCGATCACTACGTGCACTAGATCGTCCAGCAAGTCGGCGCAGACGCCAAGCTTCAGGGTGTCCCTGGGGCACTTGGGGAGTAATGGTTGCTGCCTTGACGGGGTGGGCTTGTGGGGCTTGGGTGGCGGCGGTGGGCAAGGGACATAGGTGGAGCTGACCATAGTGAAGAAGAGGAGGTTGAGGAGGAGGAGGGCAATGGGTGAAGAGAGCTTGGAAGCCATTGGTGGAGAGATATTGAAGGGTTTGTAGGTTTGTGTGATGGCTTGTGAAGAATTATGAGAAGGGTTAGGGTTTTTATAAATGGGGTTTGAGAATTTGTTGTATTTTAAAACAAAAATTCCTTATAAATTGCTGGATATGAAACACCCAACTTTTTCAGTTACTTTATTAACTTTTGAGAAATTGATTTGAGAGATGGGTTTTTAATTAGTTTGTCTTTTTTTAAAATATTATAAAAATGTCAAATGGCCTACAAAATAGACCAAGTGATGTTTGATAATAAGATATCAAATACTTTTTTTAAAAAATTATTGTTAGAAAATAATATTTGATAGAACACTCCAGACAAGTGGGCAATAGATGATAATCTAGAGATTATTTTTAGCACAAATAATTTTTACAAATATAATATAGTTTTTTTTTTAAATATATCTATGAGATTCCACGTCATTTTGAAGGAGTAACGAAACATTTTTTTTTATAAGAGTGTGGAAACCTCTCCCTAGTAAATTGTAAAATTGGCGGCGATGTATAATGAGTCAAAGCGGATAAATATATATTAAAAATGAATTGTGGTATATATTGATGTTAGTATGACATAACAATACAACCTCTAAAACATGACAAGACTAAGATTGTTATTACATGCATGCTTTAAAAATCTTTTAAAATTTAATTAAGATGAAAATATTTATAAGATAAAAGATCTAAAAAAAAATAAAAAAAAAAATTAGACTTTTATTTAGGATCCCAAAAATGAATTTTAAAACATGTATTGGACGGTTAAACTTCGATAGCATGAAACCCATCCTTGTTTCAAATAAAAACGTGTTTGAATAAGATATTAAAAGAATGAAAAATTGAAATATAAACAAAACTCTATCGAAAGTCTCTCCCAACTTCTATAGCAATCATTGTGCTGCTTAAGATGTCTTTGCCTTTACCTTAAAAATAGAAAATATTGATTATAAAAAATATTTAGTAAATAATCTTAGTTCTAGGATTAGTAGATACAATCATAAACAAAGTCTTAATTAGAGGATTAATGTTACTTAAGGGGTAGAATGTAATTAAAGGAGTAAAACAAAGTTTTGAAAAAAAATATACCGTAAATAGAAGTGAGTTATTGGATCAATCGCCTAATTTGCGTTGGATATCAACATCAATTTTTTGAAGGAAGAATCGCCGTTTAAGGAGGTCATCTGAGTAAGTTCTATTCTTGAACCCTCTTTTTGTTCATTGTGTTAATTTTGTAGCAATAGTTCAAATTTGAACTAGGGAATCACGTTTTAGTTTTAGAATTAAATTTTGTACCAAGTAGGAACTAAAACATGTCATGTCATGTCATGTCATGTAAAGTAAAGGCATGTTATAGATTATATTATACTAATGATGGTGCATGATGAAAGCCATGATGAATACTATGCATACATGTCTCGTATGTGTACTATGACATGAATAAAAGGATAAATGAAATGATTCTTACTGATTTTAAGCCATTGGCACCTCACGCATTTATGTATGTTGTGCATCACGATACATCTCCGTTATGTTAGTACATATGTGTACTTTCAATATTTATGTTCGTCATGATATCATGTGGGTCTTTCCCTCTGTGGTGTTCGGCGCGTCAGCACATTTAACCCAACGAGTCAAGCCTTAGGGGTATGTAAACGAGTCCATCCTTAACGGTCCATGTGCGCATGTGAGCTGTAATGACCCGAAATTTTCTACTTAATTTAAGGTCACTACTGTATACGTACCATAAACATTGAATGCGGAAGACTTTATTTGAATTCCATAAAACATAACCTTTATTTTAAAACAAAGTCATGGACTTACGTGTTTTGAAAACATCTTTAAAACGACACAACAAAAGACTAAATAAAATGAATAGTTTAAGTTAAAAACATCCTATTCTAGCCCAAGTCTAAGAAAATAAATATCATTACCCTCTGCATGTGCCTTGGTCTCGAGTTGCGATATCGTCGTTAACCGTACCGGAATGCCTTACCTTAACCTGAAAAATGTAGTAGCATATGACTTAGTATTTAAAGAAATACTCTGCAAGTGACACCACTATTGGGGTTAAATACAACAATCACATGCAATGAAATGACGAGACCTATCTTTCGTTTCGTTTTCCCTACGATGCTGTCGTAACGGATAATTTTGGACGTGTACCATATACTCTACACACAGCCCATACGTGCGAGTATGGGCTCACCAGCTAATTCCCACACTGCTGGGCCACCTTCCTTATCCGGTGGGCATACTCTGGGAGCCCCTTAGGCCAGACACTCGCTAGAACTAGTAACCGTCACGGCAGCGCTATGCAGAGCATAACGATCGTTGTCCTGCCATTAGATGTACGCGTCCGTACCCTCGTGATGGGATAGGGGTATCCCTCCCAAATGCATGAGCACACATAATGCATGAGGTCCCAAAACTTTTTCATTTTCATTATCCTTTAATACAACCCCGCTAGCATTATGTACGTATCATATCATTTTTCATATCGTTTCAGATATCGTTCATCATTCATGTCATATCGTTTCTCATCCTTCAATTCTCAAATCATACATAATTCTAACGGGGTTATACTTCATGTCATTTATCGTAATTTCATGTCATTCATATCGTGCTGTATACACACAATTTAGGAGACCTAACATAACGTTCTATGCTTTTAACATAACATTTCATCATATACACATCATACCATAACATATTGCATCACAATGTCTCATATCATAAACGAGTCATAACATAAACACTTCATAGTCATATCGTTCTCTAACTTATCATAGCCTTAACGTTCTTTACTTATCACAGACATATCATTACGTGAACATACCTTAGTCATCTCATCACAAGAACTTAACCTAACGCTATCGTTCTATCAATCTATCACAAACATATCCCTTTCTACCCGTAGCCTAACTGTATTCTTCCATCAATCTCTCTTATCCATATCACTCTGGTATGTAACCTAACCTTAACGTTTCATGAACATATTTTACTCCTATCATTACATGTCGTTTTGTGCATCCTTCTCGTATCCTATCTCAAACATATAATTGAGCACATCGCACCGTAATTATTATTAAACAATTCACATATTATAACATATACATAACAAATAAGAAGCATATCGATCCACAAACAATTCACACATATCAATATATATGACACGTGTAGAATCACGGGCACGTGTCAACAGCAAATATAACCATGCCGATAGTAAGTTCACTTACTTGGCTAGCTTAAATCGTTGCCACGAATATATCTTTAATGAATGTTCGATTCCGTCCTTTGAAATCCAAGTCAACCTATGTGATCCCAGAAAATCAGTTTCAAGTTTGAAATCTATAAAATTATTTCTCTCATTTACATGGGTCCATTGTTAAAAGTCTTGAAATATAATCAATAATTATATTTTTATTAAAAATCTTATTTTCCATGGTTACTGTTGTAGAAAGAAAAGTATATACAACTTTAAGTTATTCTGAGCTTTACTATTCTCTGTATTTACCATCTGCATTTACCTTTCCCTCTATATTTAGTTTGTGGTTTTTAGTTCTCTAATCTTTTTTTTTTTTTTTTTTGTTCCCTATGCCCTTTTCATTCTGTTCTCATGTATTCTAAATTTACAGGGGATCTCTGTTTCTAAATCTTTCCTTACCTCAATGTTTACCGTTCACAAATTTTCTTGGTCATTCTATTTTTAATCTATTCATTTAGCTACTGATATAAATTTAATCTAATATTACTAATGATTTGCTAGAATTTATATGAATGATGGACCTTTAGTTTCTAACTCAAAGTTAAACCATTGTAATAATTCGATGAAGATCTAACTATAATTGGCTGTGATTTCTAAAAAAATAATATGATAAAAGAAAATGAAGATTTAATATATATCTTATTGATCGGATCTATCTTCACATAAATCTCACATGAATCACAGCTGAGTAAAAAGGTCATTCTCATTTTTTTTTTCTCAAGTAAATCTGAAGTTGTTTTTCTGTTTCTTTTTTTGCAAGGAACTGTTGCTCTGTGGCAGGAGGATGGGTTGAGGAGAGATAACTGTGCGGAGGGATGAAAGATTAGAGGAGAGGGGGAAATGTTGTTTTTTTGTTTATTTATTTATTTATTATTATTATTATTATTTTATAATTATTTTATTTGTTTCTTTCTTTCTTTATTGTTCGGCTATTACATGAGCCGTGGGTGTCTGAAAAAGTTCCACACATCCAACCTTAACCAGGCTAGAAAGAGCTCAATGTCATGTTATATTGTTTTAAAGCTTAGGTCCTATCATGTATATGTTTGTTTGGATTATCTGACACCAACAGTAGGGTTACTTATTGAGTATTTCTTCAAATACTAGCCACATACTACCCTTATATTTTAGGTAAAGGTAAAGCACCCCTACACATACGACCGTGATTCTAGAATGGTCATAGAAGCTAAGTTATGAGAGTAGTATGCATTGTTTTTCTTCATGGGTAGTTCAGGGTTCTCATCTTCGTACTGGAATCATGTTAATGTTTCTTTTCTAACGTTGATGGTACTTGTTATTTCTTATTTTTAAATTGAATGTGTAAATTCATAGCTTCATAAGAAAGATTCTAATGAGTATTTCGTTGAAGAATCGTACGTGTAGTGACACCTCTCATCCAGTTAGTGAATGTAAGGCATTACCGTAATTTAAAAATAGAGACTATTGTCAACTAATCAAAATTTATTTGTTTATCCTAATAGAAGTTAGGATAATTCATCAAAATTAAAATGATTAATTGAGAGTGACGCACAAATAATCTACTAGTATGATTTGATTGTTCGAAAACTATTTATTGTCTCGCCGACATAATATTTTAATAGATCGAAAATAGAAAGTTTATAATTAAAATATATCAAAAAAAGAAAAAAGATGAACTTGAAAAATTGGAAGGCATCACTCCAAGACAATTTACTTAAAAGAAAGTCAAAGTAATGGACAAGCAAAGAGAGGTGTGTGACACATCCGAGAACTCCACCAATCAATACATTGCATAATCAAATATAAAAACATTAATTAGTCAATTTAATGACTTTTATTTTTTCCTTTTTTTTTTACTCTTAATTTAAACTTTATTCTCCACTTGCAACCATAAAAAGTCAAAACCTTCAAAATTTGATCCATTCAAAAACATTATATTTCATTTGTTGTTCTTTCTTAATCAATCCCAAAAAAACCATATCAACTACTAATAGTTTCTCTTTAACTATTCAAATATTGTAGTTTTGCATGTCAATAACTAAACTTAAATTTCTACTATTAAGGTTAAATATTTATCTTTGTATAAGTTTTTTTTAATTATATTTTTCTTTATGATCGAAACAGTAAACACAAGTTACATAAATTGTTGAACAATGAATGTATATGTCAACTATCGATGAAAATGTCATAACGGTTCGTATTAGTTATTCACGTGAGGGACCATTACCTAATAAATTAAAGTTAAAAAAAAAAAAAAAAACGGAATGAAATTGACCTACAAGAAATTAATATCCATATATTTATTTATTTATTTTTAAATTCAAATCCAACATTATAGTCAATGATGGATTATATGTTCATTTTGGTTAATATTCTACATTTTATTAAAAAGATAGATTTCATATTTATAATTTTAATTTCATGTGAAATAAATTTAATTCTTTTAATTAAAGTAGATTTTAAAAATTAAGAGGTGAAATTTATAATTATTTTAAATTAAGTCATTACTACACATAAGGATCTCGAAACAAATACAAATTTACTTCTCAATATAAGAATGTTTACCCTACTTCATGTGTTCCACGTGTTTATGCTCGGTAAGTACATGATCGACAAAACTCTAGTGATATATTATGAGCCTTTGCAGTTAGACAAAAGCTTGAGTAAAGAAAAAAAATATCTATATAGATTTTAGCTCGATAAGTGATGAAATTGCACATTAGAGAGATAACATTTATCACATGAAAATGATGATGGAGAAGTTCCTAGAGTTATTCCAAGCTTAAGATGTGTGTGTTATTTCTCAATCTTCATACTATCATTTCTTTTATTTCTAGCCAACGCCAATTTGGAGAACATGATGAAGAAAAAAGAAAATGGAGGAAGTCGATTAGGAGTTAGTTTTGGAACTATTCCTCGACGAGTAGGATAAAACGAACATCAACTCAAGAAATTTAGTGAACCCTGCACATGTCATTATTATGACTGTTTGCATGTATTATGTGATGCTATGCTATGTTATAAATTACGCTATGTCGTATTATGTATTGTTATAAGCTATGCTATAATACGACTATACCATGTTACCATCTTGTGGAATTATATTTATGATATTGATGATATGATGCATAAAACTTCATACACCAATGTAAATTATGTTAATTAGGGAAGATATGACAATTATTACGAATGCATGTCTCACAAACTTTGTATGTCATGAATGAATGAAAGTATGACTTGAATCATAAACTTATGTCATGGTTTTAAGCTATGGGGACCTCATGCATTTATGTGCGTCATTTGCACCAGGATACTTTCCCATTGTGATTAATACGAATGCGTACATTACGATATCTATTTTTATCGTGATATTACGTGGGTCCTTTCTCCATGTGGTTTCCGGTAGCATGAGCGTGCATTAACCCGATGAATGAGGCCTAGGGAATATATACATGAGTCTATCTGGTGAGACTATGTGCACGTGCGTGGGCCGTGTGTATAAAAGTACTACACATTCAACCCTGGTGAGATTAAATTTAATCGAACGTCAATGTGTTTGCTTCTTTCACGGTTTACTAGGTTCTTGGCCAACTCAATTGCTGATTTGTTGTCAACTTGTATTACGGTTGCACCTCGATGCTTTTGCTCCATCTTACTCAACAAGTTTCTAAGTCATATTGCGTGACACACACATCAAGATGCTGCTACATACTCAGCTTCACACGTCGAGAGTATCACGATCGGTTGCTTCTTTGAAAGCCAAGTAAATGATGTGTTGCCCATGAAGAATACATAACCCGATGTACTTTTTCGATCGTCTATGTATCCGCACCAATCACTATCAGAGTAATCGACTAACTTGTAATATTCTGTTTTTCAGTAGAATAACCCAAGTGACAATGTTCCTTGGACGTATCGAGAACTCGCTTCAACGCCTTTCAATGTGAATAAATTGGCTCCTCCATGAACCGGCTTATTATGCCAACACTTAATGAAAGATCTAGCCTTGTGCATGTAAGATTGCGAAGGCTTCCCACCACGCTTCTGTACCTATTTGCATCTACTCGTTCTCCTTCATCGTACTTTGAGAGCTTTGCACCTGGTTCCATTGGTGTAGATACCGGGTTGCAATTTTTCATCTTGTACTTCTTCAAAATTTCCTTTGCATATTTCTCCTGTGATATAAAAATACATATTTCTCCTTGTTTAACCTCCAAGCCGAGGAAAAACTTTAACAAGCTCAAGTCTGTCATCTCAAATTCTCGCGTCATTGTGCTTTTGAACTCTTCTATCATTTCATTATTGTTGCCTGAGAAGATGAGGTCATCGACATAGAGAGCGACAAGTATCACATCGCCTCCACTCTTCTTTGTATAATGTGAATGTTCGTGGGGACATTGCTTGTGCCCGTTCTCCTTGAAGTATGTGTTGATACGAGTATTCCATCCTCATGGTGCTTGTTTCAACCCGTAAAGCGCCTTCTTCAATTTTAGTACCTTCTTCTCTTCTCGAATTTTCACATACCCGGGAGGTTGTTCGAGGTATACTTCTTCTTTAAGCACACCATTCAAGAATGCTGACTTGACATCCATTTAAAAAATTGGCCATTTGAATTGGGCTGCTTGGGAAATGATCAATCAGATTGTCTCCATTCTAGCGACGGGAACAAACACTTCGTCATAGTCGATTCCCGCCTTTTGCTTGTATCCCTTCGCAACAAGTCACGCCTTGTACCATTCAATCTCGCCTTGAGCATTCATCTTTTTCTTGAATACCCACTTCCCACCTATGGGCTGACTTCCTACCGGTAATTTTGTCACTTCCCATGTGGTGTTGCGATGAATCGGTTTGCCACTTCGTGTCTCGCACCGCCTCTTCAAAGCTGATATTTTCAGCATCTGCCATAAGACATACAAGGTGTACCTCATTAGTTGAGTCATACAAAACTCGCAAACTACGCATTTTGGGTTGTCGTGGTTCATCTTCATCATTGAAAATTTTTGAGTTTGTTGGTGTAGCAACTGGTGATTCTCCTACTTCGATGTTGACATCCGTCGAATTGTTCCAATCCCATTCGCTTGCTTCATTTACTCGCACATTGTGACTCACTATCATCATCTTACTAATCAGGTCAAGTAGCTTGTATCCTTTTGTCTTCCCATCATATCAAATAAAGATATACCTTTTGCTTTTGTCTTCGAGCTTCGTTCTTCGTTGGTCCGGTACGTGAGCATAAGCCACACTACCGAACACTTTAAGGGTGGGAAATTGTAGGCTTTTGTCCGTTCCAAGCCTCTTGTGGTGTTTGATCATCTAACTTTGCATGTGGACATCGATTTTGTACGTAGATGGTGCATTGCACGGCTTATGCCCAAAATTCCTTCGACATCCTTTTTCTCTTAAGCATTGAGATATCCATGTCGAGAATGGCCCGGTTCTTTCTCTTGGCCACACCATTTTATTGAGGGGTGTACAGTGCGGTTAAAAATCACCTTATGCCTTGCTCCTCGTAGTACTCCATGAACGCCGTCGAAGTATACTAGCCACATCTATCGGATCGTACAGCTTTGATGTGTCTACCAGTTTCCTTCTCCACCATTACCTTGAAATTTTTTAACACCTCGAATGCCTTGGATTTTCCTTTCAGATAGTAAGCCTAAGTTTTTCGTGAGTGATCATCGATAAAGGAAATGAAATACCTATTTTCCTGAAGGACTCGGGGTTAATTGGTCCACATATATCTGTAGTGATCAACTAGAGACGTTAGTTGGAAGGAGGAACGAAACATTTTTTTTCAATGTTAAGCACTTTTTTACTGCTTTATACACTCCGTTTCTTTGACATTCTATTCTTAATCATCATGCCTAATCATTCCCCAAAAAAGTTTCTTAAAACATGGATAGTTACTCGGATTTTTTTAGCACGTGTTTCAAACGACCCGGTTTAGGGTTTTGGTTTTAAGCACTTTTTTACTGCTTTATACACTTTGTTTCTTCGACATTCTATTCTTGATCATCATGCCTAATCATTCACCACAAAAGTTTCAAAAAACATGGACAGTTACTCGGTTATTTTAGCACGTGTTTCAAACGTCCCGGTTTGGGGTTTTCGAATTAGGGGTTCGATTTTAAGCACTTTTTTTACTACTTTATACACTCTGTTTCTTCGACAATCTATTCTGAATCATCATGCCTAATCATTCCTCACAAAAGTTTCTTAAAACATGAAAAGTTACTCAGTTTCTTTAGCACGTGTTTCAAACATCTTGGTTTGAGGTTTCCGAATTAGGGTTTCGATTTTAAACACTTTTTTATTGCTTTATACACTCCGTTTCTTCAAAATTCTATTCTAAATCATCATGCCTCATCATTCCCTACAAAAGTTTCGAAAAACATGAACAGTTACTTGGTTTTTTAGCACGTGTTTCAAACGTCCCGGTTTGGGGTTTCTGAATTAGGGTTTCAATTTTAAGCCCTTTTTTATTGCTTTATAAACTCCGTTTCTTCGACATTCTATTCTTCATCATCATGGCTAATCATTCCCCATAAAAGTTTCGAAAAACATGGACAGTTTATCGGTTTTTTAGAACGTGTTTGAAACGTCCCAGTTTGCAGTTTCCGAAATAGGGTTCGATTTTAAGCACTTTTTTTCTGCTTTATACACTCTTTTTATTCAACATTCTATTCTAAATCATCATGCCTAATCCTTCCCCAAAAAAGTTTCTTAAAACATGAAAAGTTACTCGGTTTCTATAGCACGTGGTTCAACGTCCCGGTTTGGGTTTTCCGAATTAGGGTTTCGATTTGAAGCACTTTTTTACTGCTTTGTACACTCCATTTCTTCAACATTTTATTCTAAATCATTATGCCTAATAATTCCCCACAAAAGTTTTGAAAAACATGTACGATTGTTCGGTTTTTTTAGCATGAGTTTCAAACGTCTCGGTTTGGGGTTTCCGAATTAGGGTTTCGATTTTAAGCACTTTTTTACTGCTTTATACACTCCGTTTCTTCGAAATTATATTCTAAATCATCATGCCTCATCATTCCCTAAAAAAGTTTTGAAAAACATGGACAGTTACTTGTTTGAGAATAAGGAGTGATTGATAAGAGATGTAGTGCAAAGACTTGTTCAATGTCAAAATGAAAGGAAAAAGCTTTGCTCTAAATCCGATGGAGAAAGAGCAGATGACCTTTATATCCATAGCTAGTGCCACTAAGATTTGGCACAAAAGACTTGGGCTCTTTCATCATCGAGGTTTGCTTTAGATGCAGTCAAAGAAGCTGGTAGAAAGACTCGCCAACATTAATGATTACATTCCTCTTTGCCGTGCTTGTAATTTTGGGGAACAACATAGGCAACCCTTTCCTAAACATTCATGGAGAGCCTCGAAAAAACTGCAGCTGGTTCATACTGATCTTTGTGGTCGTCAACGAACACCATCATTAAATGGTAATCTTTATTACATTGTTTTTATTGATGAACTAATGAGAATGTGTTGGATCTTCTTGCTCAAGCAAAAGCCAGAAGTTGCGGATGTATTTTGAAATTCAAAGCCAGAGTTGAGAATGAAAGTGCATGCTTGATTCAGACTATAAGATCAGATAATTGCAAGAAGTACATTTAACAGTTTTTGTGAAGAGACTGGAATTGAACATAAATTGACAGCAGTATACACTCCTCAACAGAATGACGTCAGTGAAAGGAGGAATAGGTTCATAATGGAGATGATATTTCATCTATTGAAGAGTTTAGATGACCATAAAGTATCTTGTGCATCGTTCATGTTGTAGGATGATGCACAAATATGTTTCTCAGTCTTAATGGTGGTTTAATCACACGACATTATGAGAAGAGTATTACTTGAGCATGGTCACATGTATAAAAAATTAGGAATATACCAAGAATTCATGAGGCGAATGAGCTTAGCCTAGCCTCGAAATTGGTCTACATAAAGACAAAGAAGGTAGAGAGATTCATCATAGACTTGGATGAAGGTGTTTGCCTCAACCTAGGCTTACTCAGTAAAGCTATTCATCAAGATTTTCTCAACTCGACCAAGGTGGCCTCAACCTAAGTGACTTATTTCTAGTCTCGATGGCTTAGGCCTCGACCTTGACTCTAAGATCATCCCTTTGTCATGGCTTTCTAATACTACATGGGTAACAAATTTTGATTTAACTTATTTGATTCGGTTTGGCATTCCTCGTATTTTATTTTTTATTCACTCGTTCCCATTTAGGTTTAGCTTCTTCTTTAGTCTCAAGTTAATGTTTTATGTAACGATCCTAAATTTTTACATACTCAGAGTCGCTACCAAATCTCATGCTTATCTCTTAAATGCGGAATATAACTCTTAGATACTCATCATAAATAACGAAAAATTTAAAACACATTCAGAACACTTCAAACTACTAGAACACATTGTCGGTCTTACGTGTTTCAAAATATAATGTTGTGATATTAATGTTGTATGATGCATGAACCTCCATATTTTACACTACATAAACTACGATATCATGTACGTCGTGGTATTATGCACGCTCCTTTCCCACCATAGCTTCTACCAACGTGAGTTTAAGCTAGCCCAACAAGTAGACTTAGAGGATACGTACACGAGTCTGCTAGGTGTATCTATGCGTGCATGTGTATAGAAATATTACACATTCAACTCTATCCAGACTGAAAAGTAGAGATCGTTGCATGTATTTGCATTTTCCGACCGCAACAGTGTGATTATTTACAGAGTATTTTTTTAAATTATCAAACCAAGTGCTATTTTTTTTAGATTAAGGTAAGACAACCATGTAGGGTCACTATATAGGCTATGAGAATGAAGGTATGATAGTTGCATTTTCTATTCAAGTTATAGCCCTTAGGTTAGATATCAAAATTAGTTACTTAACATTAATGTTTCAATGTTAATGTTGACAAAAAAATATCGAAGTCTCGGTTTTATGGAAATGTCAATATCAATAGATAATTTTGAAAAAATATATATATATAAAACAAAAATACTAATAAATTAAATTAATAAAAAAAAACCTATTTTACAATTTTAAATATATTAAAATACTTATTATTGACTCGAGATAAAAGAGGCATGATGTAATTAATATGAATTTTAATGGTTAACAATTCAAAAATTATGAAAAGGTTGTAATAAATAATTATTGAAAAAAAAAATTAATTGCGGAGTGAACTACGAATTATTCATCATCTTTTTCAAAATTAAAATTAAAGTTGGATCTATAAATAATTAAATAAATAAATAAAGAAAAGAAAAAGAAAAATGTAGCAATTATCTCTACAATTTGCTTTTCATTGACCAAGAGTATTGACACGGACCATTGTATTTTTTTTTCATTAGTATGTCGATATCTAATATTGTCAACCAAATCCACTTTTTAATCATATCGTATAAAATTGACCTTATATTTTATAAAAATATCAACACATAATAATAATAATAACCCTCTTCCTCGTTTAAAATAGTAAATTCTAATGCGAAAGTTTAAATATTTTCATAAATTTTTCAAAAGTTCCCATGGACTATGAGATCTCACGTCGGTTGAAAAAGAGAACGAAACATTTCTTAAAATAATGTGGAAACATCTCTCACAGACACATTTTAAAACCGTGAGACTGACGGCGATACGTAACGGGCCAAAGTAGATAATCCCTGCTAACGGTGAGCTTAGGCTATTACAAATGGCATTAGAGCCAGACACCGAGCGGTGTGCCAACAAAGACGCTGGCCCCCAAGGGGGTGGATTGTGAGATCCCACGTTAGTTGGAGAGGAGAACGAAGCATTCTTTATAGGAATGTGAAAACCTCTCCCTAACAAACATGTTTCAGAACACTTCAAACTAATAGAACACATTGTCGGTCTTACTTTTTTCAAAATATAACGTTGGAATTTAAAATTAAAACAAAACAATTACAAATGGAATAATCTAAATAATGAAATAAAAGCGTCCTATACTCCTATGACTAAGAATTTAAACATGCAACTACCTTATGCACGTGCCACAGTATCTATTTCTGATGTCGTCGTCGTCCGTACATGGGCGTCTTCTCTTTACCTGAAAAATGATATTTGACACACGACTTGAGTATTTCGAAAAATATTCAGTAAGTGACCCACCGTAGGGGTCATGCTGATGCAAACACATGCAACATGCTCTTGGGATCGAGCTCTAACTCATCTACGAGTGACCTCCAATCTCGAACAAATTGGATTTGTAGTACTTCTTTACACATGACCCGCACATGCGAGCGTGAATCCTCCAGGCGCTCGCCTGGACCCTCTAATCAAGCTAATCTGTAACGACGTCTGGAAGTCAGCGGAACCCCATAGTGTCATGAACTATTCAAACTTCATAGTTTGTCTTATTATCATAGGTTTAATGTATGGAGCACAATTGCGAGTATGAACTATTTATTGGGCTGCTTTTCTTGAGGCTTCATGTAGCGCTCGAGTATTTAAAAAAAAAAAGGAAAAAAAAGAAAAAATAAATTAGGTCACAAGAGAGGCAAACCAGTCGTTTTGCCTCTTATTACTTGAGGGGTCTCTTTTGGCTGAGGCATAATTTGGAAAAGAGAAAAAAGAGGGGAGAGGAAGAAGAAAGAAGAGGGAAGAAGATTAAGGTTTTGAGTTAGGAGGAGGAGATCGGATCTGAATGGACGCCGGAGATTCGAGTCCCCAATCTAAACCGTCAATAGTCCGAGGCAAGGTGCTCTAACGAATTGCACCTTCCAATTTCGTCAAAATGTCCAAGAACTTCAGGTTAGTCCATGAGTGTCTAGATCGAGAAATCATTAAGATTTTCGTGTGTTAGTGACGTTTTGTGTTGATCCTTGGACTCTTACCCTCAACAGCGCTATCTGGTTAAGTTCTGGAGTGAAGGTGGCCAAGATTGGCGTTCGAATCGGAGTTTCAAGAAAACGTGATTTTTGGTAAGAACTCGTATTTTTTCTCCGAATTCGAACTCAAATAATAAGATCTGTGATTATCAGAAAATTTTAAGAAAATTGTTTCGAAGGAGTAGAATATGAGATCTACAAGGTTCGTGAAGAAAATTTGTGGAATCGGATTACAAATTGGAAGATAAAAAAGTCGAAAGAAAATAGATCGAAATGTGAAGAGACCTGGAAAATGAAAAAAAAACGTAGGAGAGAGGGTGGAGGCCACCACGCGTCGGTCGGCAATGGAGGAGAGCGGCGGAACCGGTGATCGACACGTGTCGATCACTGGCTGGTGAGGCACGACCTCACCCAGCAGGACACGCGTCAGGCGCGCAGACTTGGTCGACCCGACCCGCGCCGCACGTGAAGCGCCTGACCCGGTGCCTCTGACCTGTGCCTACGCGGGGAGCAGCGCGTGGGGCACACGCGCGTAGTGACCCTCCACGGCGCGCGTGACGCGCGTGGGGGCGCGTGAGGCATCGATTTTCTTCCCGTTCGGTCTCTGTTTGGTTGTTTTCCAATCCGATTTTGATGCTGACCCTATTATTATGTGAATTAGGACTTGTGAAGGAAATTTCAGATTTGTTGGAATCCATTTCGTCAAGAAAACTCGAACTCGGGAAGGCACGCGTCAACCAAGTAAGTAGCCATTTTGATTCCAACGAGCAGTACTTGTAGGAACCGCTAGGAACAAGCATGCATGCTACCACTTATGAAATTAGCTAGCCGGACTTAGCATAATATTATAGAAACTGCGAATATGAGATGATTATGGAAAGCTAGATACGAAATGTGTAAATTTGTTTTGATTGAGACTCTGATAATGTATGTATGCATGAGGAGGTTGGGAAACTTGTGAAATCTGCGCTCCGGGTAAAGATGGACGTTATCTTCCCGTTGAGCATGTTTGTTAATATTGCATGAACTGCTGCGTGTTAACTCTTATGCATGATGATTGCTTGTGTATCTTTCTTGATGAATAGGAAGAAATTATGAGCGTAGATTAGGGTGCTTGTGACTAAGTAGGCTAGACGAGACCCTTGATTGGGGGACCTCTAGAATACCGTGCAATTAGACCCGCGAAATGATTACCGACTGATCCAGAGCCCAGAATTCCAAACCCGATAGGTTTGTGAGACCAGGCACGAGAATCCTAGAGACACACGAATCCATGTCTAAGCCACCAGGTTCCACCCTAGAAAGAATAATAGGTCACCACGGTAACTATAGGTAGCCCGCTAGAGTTGAGTAGTGTAGGTAGTGTCATCAGAACCTCACTTCCCTCTCTCCTCCGATATCGTACCATCGAGACAGAGCTCCGGTACGGTGATCGTTGAGCTTAGCAGATCCGGATACGGAAGTGTGACAGGTGCCCACACCTAGTGGTGATAGCTAAGGGGTCTTCTGAACAGGACTCCTGGGCCGTAGAAAAGAGAGTTGCAGCTTAGATCACTCTCCTTAGAAACGCGAGAAAGACCGTGGTTACCCACCAAGATAAGGATGCGAAAAGAGCCTACAAGTAGCCTGCTTACTGAGTATTTTTATACTCATTCCTTTCTACTCTTTTTCTTCAGGTGAGTGATGCCATGGATCGGGGCGGGAATGCATGCTGAATCTTAATGCCACAGAGGAGTGTCCTTGGGCACCTAGGAGTCTGTGCATCATTTTGTTAGATTTGTCATGCATTGCTTGTAAACCATTTCCATACTTTTCTTACTTGAACACCTTGTTTTGGATTTTAAACCTTTTACGTAATTGCAAAAGTTGTTTCTATAAATAATTAAATAAATAAATAAAGAAACGAAAAAGAAAAATGTAGCAATTATCTCTACAATTTGCTTTTCATTGACCGTGACCGAGAGTATTGACACGGACCATTATATTCTTTTTTCATTAATATGTCGATATCTAATATTGTCCACCAAATCTACTTTTTAATCATATTGTATAAAATTGACCTTATATTTAATAAAAATATGAACACATAATATTAATAATAACCCTCTTTCTCGTTTAGAATAGTAAATTCTTATACGACGGTTTAAATATTCTCTTAAATTTTTTGAAAGTTCCCATGGACTATGAGATCTCACGTCGGTTGAAAAAGAGAACGAAACATTTCTTGAAGTAATGTGGAAACATTTCTCACAGACACATTTTAAAACCGTGAGACTAACGGCAATACGTAACGGGCCAAAGTAGATAATCCTTGCTAACGGTGAGCTAGGCTATTACAAATGGCATCAGAGCCAGACACCGAGCGGTGTGCCAACAAAGACGCTGGCCCCCAAGGGGGTGGATCGTGAGATCCCACGTCAGTTTGAGAGGAGAACGAAGCATTCTTTATAGGAATGTGAAAACCTCTCCCTAACAAACATGTTTTAAAACCGTAAGGCTGACGGCGATACATAACGATTCCAAACGGATAATATGTACTAGCGGCGTACTTGGGCTGTTACACTCACATCCATATTTTCATTAAATTGAGGTCTCTACATTTTTCATCAATATTGCATTTAAAACTTGATGTTAATATTACTCTCTTTAATTTTTCGTCATGAAAATTTTCAAGTTAAGTGCTTATTATGATTTCATGCAAGTGACACAGGTGAAACAAGATTTGAGGTTTCAAACATATGCATCGTCAAATTTGTAATAAGACACAAGAATAGACGAACAACGTTGTTCATTTGAAAAATAAAAACTACGTACCATTATGTTACATTGCATTGTAATGAAACTATAAAAAGATGGTGGAATTCTGAGAAGATTTCCAAACCCATCATAACACGATGTACGACCGAACCGATTATTTAAACATGACATTGAAATGGAAAATTGAAGAAGAAACAAGAAACGGAAATGAAAGGATTTGGTTTCAAGCAGGGCATTGGAAGCCGGACGGAACCTTCTTTCCACAGTAGTTCAAAAGTAAGTTGAGGGAAACTGAGAGGTCAATCTTGAGACCCAAGGCTCTGGCCTTCACCGCAGTGCAAAGGCACATAGCAGCTTCCAGGTCAACAAGGCCTTGGATTAGGGTGCAGCATGGGGATTTTGGTGGTGAGCCGATCACTACGTGCACTAGATCGTCCAGCAAGTCGGCGCAGACGCCAAGCTTGAGGGTGTCCCTGGGGCACTTGGGGAGTGATGGTTGCTGCCTTGACGGGGTTGGCTTGTGGGGCTTGGGTGGCGGCGGTGGGCAAGGGACATAGGTGGAGCTGACCATAGTGAAGAAGAGGAGGTTGAGGAGGAGGAGGGCAATGGGTGAAGAGAGCTTGGAAGCCATTGGTGGAGATATATTGAAGGGTTTGTAGGTTTGTGCGATGGCTTGTGAAGAATTATGAGAAGGGTCAGGGTTTTTAATAATGGGGTTTGGGAATTTGTTGTATTTTAAAACAAAAATTCCTTATAAATTGCTGGATATGAAACACCTAACTCTTTCAGTTACTTTATTAAGTTTGGAGGAATTGATTTGAGAGATGGGTTTTTAATTAGTTTGTCTTTTTTTAAAGTATTATAAAAATGTCAAATGGCCTACAAACTAGACGAGTGATGAGATTCCACGTCATTTTGAAGGAGTAACGAAACATTTTTTTTTTATAAGGGTGTGGAAACCTCTCCCTAGTAAATTGTAAAATTGGCGGCGATATATAATGAGTCAAAGCGGATAAATATATGTTAACAATGAGTTTTGATATATATTGATGTTAGTATGACATAACAGTACAACTTCTAAAACATGACAAGACTAAGATTGTTATTACATGCATGCTTTGAAAATTTTTTAAAGTTTACTTAAGATGAAAATGGTTATAAGATAAAAGATCTCTCAAACTTCGATATAGGCTATAAAGTGTTGTTTGCGAATAAGCAGTGATTGATTGGAGATGTAGTGGCAAAGACTTGTTCAATGTCAAAATGGAAGGAAAAAGCTTTGCTCTAAATCCGATGGAGAGAGAGCAGATGACCTTTATATCAAGAGCTAGTGCCACTGAGATTTGGCACAAAAGACTTGGGCACTTTCATCATTGAGGTTTGCTTTAGATGCAGTCAAAGAAGCTGGTAAAAAGACTCGCTGACATTAATGATTACATTCCTCTTTGCCGTGCTTGTAATTTTAGGGAGCAACATAGGCAACCCTTTCCTAAACATTCATGGAGAACCTCGAAAAAACTGCAGCTGGTTCATACTGATCTTTGTGGTCGTCAATGAACAACATCATTAAATGGTAATCTTTATTACATTGTTTTTATTTATGATCTAACGAGAATGTGTTGGATCTTCTTGCTGAAGCAAAAGCCAGAAGTAGCGGGTGTATTTTGAAATTCAAAGCCAGAGTTGAGAATGAAAGTGCATGCTTGATTCAGACTATAAGATCAGATAATGGCAAAGAGTACACTTCAGAAACTTTTAACAGGTTTTGTGAAGAGGCTGGAATTGAACATCAATTGACAGCACTATACACTCCTCAACAGAATGACGTCAGTGAATGGAGGAATAGATTCATAATGGAGATGATATTTCATCTATTGAAGAGTTTAGATGACCATAAAGTATCTTGTGCATCGTTCATGTTCTAGGATGATGCACAAATGTGTTTCTCAGTCCTAATGGTGGTGTAATCACACGACATTATGAGAAGAGTATTGCTTGAGCATGGCCACATGTATAAAACAATAGGAATTCACCAAGAATTCATGAGGCGAATGAGCTTAGCCTAGCCTCGAAATTGGTCTACATTAAGACAAAGAAGGCAGAGAGATTCATCGTAGACTTGGATGAAGGTGTTTGCCTCGACCTAGGCTTACTCAGTAAAGCTATTCATTAAGATTTTCTCAACTCGACCAAGGTGGCCTCAACCTAAGTGACTTATTTCTAGCCTCGATGGCTTAGGCCTCGCCCTTGACTCTAAGATCATCCCATTGTCATGGCTTTCTAATACTGCATGGGTAACAAATTTTGATTTGTTAACTTATTTGATTCGGTTTGGCGTTTTTATTCACTCATTCCCATTAAGGTTTAGCTTCTCCTTTAGTCTCAAGTTAATGTTTTATGTAACGATCCTAAATTTTTACATACTCTCAGATAGTCATCATAAATAACGGAAAATTTAAAACACATTCAGAACACTTCAAACTACTAGAACACATTGTCGGTCTTGCGTGTTTCAAAATATAACGTTGGAATTTAAAATTAACACAAAACAATTACAAATGGAATAATCTAAATAATGAAATAAAAGCGTCCTATACTCCTATGACTAAGAATTTAAACATGCAACTACCTTATGCACGTGCCACAGTATCTATTTCCGATGTCGTCGTCGTCCGTACATGGGCGTCTTCTCTTTACCTGAAAAATGATATTTGGCACACGGCTTGAGTATTTCGAAGAATACTCAGTAAGTGACCCACTGTAGGGGTCATGCTCATGCAAACACATGCAACATGCTCTTGGGATCGAGCTCTAACTCATCTAGGAGTGACCTCCAATATCGAACAAATTGGATGTGTAGTACTTCTTTACACATGACCCACACGTGCGAGCGTGAATCCTCCGGGCGCTCGCCTGGACCCTCTAATCAAGCTAATCTGTAACGACGTCTGGAAGTTAGCGGAATCCCATAGTGTCATGAACTATTCAAACTTGATAGTATGGGTAATTATCATAGGTTTAATGTATGGAGCACAATTGCGAGTATGAACTATTTATTGGGCTATTTTTCTTGAGGCTTCAACTCTACCGTAGATAGGAGACACTTAAAATATAAATATATCTAAGAATAGCTTAACAATTCTCACATTTGTGCCGATCAAGGTAGGTCTTAAACAAAGATACTCTAATTTTTCATACGTTAATAACTTCGCTTACGAAATGGCTTTAATGTTGGCTTGGTTGAATGACTTGTATGATGTATAAATGACAAATTTTTCATGATTGTTTGATGCATTTTGTGTTATGTTATGTTTATGCAATGACACAAGATGGACTATAATATGATTATGTCATGTTATGGAACTATATTGTGATATTAATGTTGTATGATGCATGAACCTCCATATTTTACACTACATAAACTACGATATCATGTACGTCGTGGTACTATGCACGCTCCTTTCCCACCATAGCTTCTACCAACGTGAGTTTAAGCTAGCCCAACAAGTAGACTTAGAGGATACGTACACGAGTCTGCTAGGTGGATCTATGCGTGCATGTGTATAGAAATATTACACATTCAACTCTATCCAGACTGAAAAGTAGAGATCGTTGCATGTATTTGCATTTTCCGACCGCAACAGTGTGATTATTTACAGAGTATTTTTTTTAAATTATCAAACCAAGTGCTATTTTTTTTAGATTAAGGTAAGACAACCATGTAGGGTCACTATATAGGCTATGAGAATGAAGGTATGATAGTTGCATTTTCTATTCAAGTTATAGTCCTTAGGTTAGATATCAAAATTAGTTACTTAACATTAATGTTTAAAATGTGGAAGTCTCCATTTTATGGAAATGTCAATATCAATAGATAATTTTGAAAAAAAAAATATATACAACAAAAATACTAATAAATTAAATTAATAAAAAAAAACCTATTTTACAATTTTAAATATATTCAAATACTTATCATTGACTCGAGATAATAGAGGCATATGATGATGTAATTAATATGAAGTATAGTGGATAACAATTCAAAAATTATGAAAAGGTTGTAATAAATAATTATTAGAAAAAAAAAATTAATTGCCCAGCTTATCGAACCACGAATTATTCATCGTCTTCTTCAAAATTAAAATTAAAGTTGTTTCTATAAATCATTAAATAAATAAATAAAGAAAAGAAAAAGAAAAATGTAGCAATTATCTCTACAATTTGCTTTTCATTGACCGTGACCGAGAGTATTGACACGGACCATTGTATTTT